>NW_028321385.1:0-24345 GCF_062004578.1 Staurois parvus | reverse complement strand
TACAGTACATGTAGGAGAAAAGCTGCTAGGAGCATTTAGCTTCTTTTTTTTTTTTTTTCTTTCACCCAGTGCTTTTTCACCCCAAGGTCAGTCTGCACTTTACTAATGGCACTGGGCAGGAAGAGGTTAACATCTGGGGCGATCAAAGGGTTAACTGTGTGCTTCACATTATGTGCTCATGTATTGTCCCCCCCCTCCATTGTACAGCGCTGAGCAAACCCTTTGGCGCTATATAAACTCCATGTAATAATAAAAATGTGCTGTGTGTGTTTCACTGTGTAAACATGCTGCTTTGTATGGCTCGGCTATGCAGAGCCATACAAAGCAGCATGCTGGCGCTGACAGGGGAGAGATCTGTATTGTTTACATACAGACCTCTCCCCTGTCAGCGTTCCTCAGCGATCGTCGGGTGCCGTGGGGAACCTCCGTCCGGGACCTGGTGATCAAACAGCTGTAGCTGCCAATGGCGGCGTGGCTCACGCGTGTGCTCCCCCTACCTGGAAATACAAAATCACACACACACACATATATAATATATATATATATATATATATATATATATATATATACACATACACATATATACACACACACATACATGATTTTGCGCAGTCGTGCCGCCCTGTAGCAGTAGTTCTGCTATAGGGCCGTTGGGAAGCGGTTAAGCAAGCTTTGTTGCAGCCTTTAGAAGCAGCGTTCTGCTCCAGTATGGGAAGTCTAAGCACGGATCTTAAATCAAGTTCTGCCCGTCACTTAGCAGTTCGCTGGCTTTTGTAGTTTCCAGCACTCTTTGAAGCGTGTTGAAGCTTGCTGGGTCCTGGTTTAACCTCCCTGGCGGTCTGATGAGGTTAATATTTTTGAATGTCAAAGCGCTACATTGTTCTGCAAGGAAATTTGTTGTTTTATACTGTAGGCCTGTAATTCTTAGGAATAACTCACTGAAATCTCTCTGAACAAGAGTCTAGTAAACATCCCGGGAATGATAAAGTTTGAAACACAAAATCATAAATTATAATATAATAATTATAAAAAAATAACAATAAATTTTATTCAATAATCTAACCAAACACACTGACATTTGTCCAAACAAGGGAGCAATATTACTAGCTACTGCATATTGGTTTAGTAAACATCCCGGGTATGAAAGTTTGAAACACGAAATCATAAATTAGAATATAATAAATTAAGCTCAGTCGCAGAATCGTCGCGGTCGCCACTTTCAGTATCCGATGATGAATTTCCCCACGAATCACTATCGCTCAGTTATGCAAGCGATTCCAATTCAGGATGGCTGTTTTCTAGCTGGTCTAAGGGCTGGTTCACACTGGATGAGACTCGGCATGCGATTTTGCATGCCCTGCAACTTGCAAATGCGCATGCCAAGTCGCACCCTATTGTCCACTATCACAGCGGTCATATCCGTGTGGTTCTGACCAGGGGCGGACTGACAACTCATGGGGCCCCCGGGCAATAGGGGATCATGGGGCCCCTGTGTCCTTACCCAAACTCAAAAAAGCCTATGAAAAAGGTACCAGGAGCATCTCATGGGGCCCCCTACTGACCCCGGGCCCTCGGGCAGTGCCCGAGTTTCCAAATGGTTAGTCCACCCCTGGTTCTGACTTGGTCAGAGCCGTACCGATTTCTAAAGTAGTACATAAAAACTACTTTTGTTGTGATTTGCATAGACATCTGTGTCAGATGTCCTGCAAATCGCAATGAAATCGGTATCTAACCCAATTTTGGAATCGTACGACTTCGCTGTAAGTCGCGCGATTTCAAAATCAGATTTGATGTGAACGGAGCCTAAAACTGGTTTTGACCCAAGGCCCCAGTCACATCAAAGCAGATTTAGAAATCCAGCGACTTACAGTGATGTCGCACAATTTCAAAATCGAGGGACCTGACGATTTCCAAGGCATCGGACACAGATGGCTACGCAAATGGCACAAAAAGTAGCACATGAACTTCTTTAAAAATCGGTGCGGCTGTGACCAACTCGGAATCGCACCGATATGACCGCTGTCATTGTGGACAATAGGGTGCGACTTGGCATACGCTTCGCAAGTCATCTGGCATGCAAATTGCATCTGATGTGACCAGGGGCTAAAGGGACGCTTTTTGGACGCCATGGACGTTCTCATGTTTCCAGGCAGAAAGAACGGTAAAAGTGCAGGCAGGGCGCCGGACAAAGCACTCGGGACAAAACTGAGGGGAAATGGTTTGATACAGGAATGGAATCCTAACAGATTACAATGTATTGTGTGTATGTCATGTTTTTACTTTTTTGAATCTCCCGCCGGTTCCGCCCCCCTGCGTTAACGCTCGCATGGAAGGGAACCCAGAAGATGGATTCCGGCATTAGCCGGAGGACAAGGTAAAGATCGGGGGGGGGGGGTGAAATCACAGGGAGAAGGTAAAGATGAGGGGGGACGGAAACCGCAGGGACAAGGAAAGGATTGGGGGGGGGGAACCGCAGGGAGAAGGAAAGGATCGGGGGGAGAGGAAATCCGCGGGGGGGGGGGAAATCCGCAGGGACGAGGCAAGCATCGGGGGGGGGGGGGGAAATCCGCAGGGACGAGGAAAGGATCGGGAGGGGGGGGAAACAGCAGGGACGAGGCAAGGATCGGGAGGGGGGGAAACCGCAGGGACGAGGCAAGGATCGGGAGGGGGGGAAACCGCAGGGACGAGGCAAGGATCGGGAGGGGGGGAAACCGCAGGGACGAGGCAAGGATCGGGAGGGGGGGAAACCGCAGGGACGAGGCAAGGATCGGGAGGGGGGGAAACCGCAGGGACGAGGCAAGGATCGGGAGGGGGGGAAACCGCAGGGACGAGGCAAGGATCGGGAGGGGGGGAAACCGCAGGGACGAGGCAAGGATCGGGAGGGAAACCGCAGGGACGAGGCAAGGATCGGGGGGAAACCGCAGGGACGAGGCAAGGATCGGGGGGGGAAACCGCAGGGACGAGGCAAGGATCGGGGGGGGGAAACCGCAGGGACGAGGCAAGGATCGGGGGGGGGAAACCGCAGGGACGAGGCAAGGATCGGGGGGGAAACCGCAGGGACGAGGCAAGGATCGGGGGGGAAACCGCAGGGACGAGGAAAGGATCGGGGGGGAAACCGCAGGGACGAGGCAAGGATCGGGGGGGAAACCGCAGGGACGAGGCAAGGATCGGGGGGGAAACCGCAGGGACGAGGCAAGGATCGGGGGGGAAACCGCAGGGACGAGGCAAGGATCGGGGGGGAAACCGCAGGGACGAGGCAAGGATCGGGGGGGAAACCGCAGGGACGAGGCAAGGATCGGGGGGGGGAAACCGCAGGGACGAGGCAAGGATCGGGGGGGGGAAACCGCAGGGACGAGGCAAGGATCGGGGGGGGAAACCGCAGGGACGAGGCAAGGAACGGGGGGGGAAACCGCAGGGACGAGGCAAGGATCGGGGGGGAAACCGCAGGGACGAGGCAAGGATCGGGGGGTTTAAATTGTTTAAATCAGCACAGTTTTTTGTCCAAAAATACAATACAAATACATTACATCACTTCCCAGTCTACTTTGTTGTACAAGAATCTTCGTATTTCTGGTAACCTCTTCACTTTCAATATAAGAAGGAAAAAAAAAAAAAAAAAAACCTACCCCCCCCCCCCCCCCCGCCAAACAAAAAAACAAACACAACACCAAGAAAAAAAACAAAAAATAAAAAACAGACAATTCGTCCAATATTGTCATGTGTATGGGGCATCAGTCTAGACCTGGTACGGTGTTATCAGCCCACAAGAGGAAATTGCAGAGATATACTATATTTTTTTTTTAAGATGTGGGGTTAACATCCTTGAACTGGAGATGAAGTGCTTCACCAATTTTGCTGTACATACCACCTGCGTGATCAAGGCCCAAGGGTGATCATCCATGGGCTGATACAGATACAACACGGTTGCGGTGATTGGGCAGAATCATATGTAGCACGTCTGTAGGAGCCATTTCCCAGGGTGACGAGTCCCTGACCGAGCAAAGAGGATATTTAGGCAGAAATCTGTGTGCTCATTGTGAGGACTGTCTACCTATCATCATCCTCCAAGTCGGAGACATCTGCAGAATGACACAATCTCATCCGTACAATGCGCCTCTGTACCCACCAAGCTTGGACTGGCACACAGTTTGGACAAAATGTTCCCATGTAAGTCTATTCCAAGAATCCGGCAGAAGTAATCCGAGAATCACATCGATCGTATGCTGCCTGCAATGCACCGCAAATGTATGATCTGTCCAACACACAAATATATCATCCCACCACAACCTGTGCATGAGAAAACTACATACTGAATGTACATACCGATCACTTCATAGACTTTACTACAGTCAGGTCCATAAAATATTGGGACATCGACACAATTCTAACATTTTTGGCTCTATACACCACCACAATGGATTTGAAATGAAATAAACAAGATGTGCTTTAACTGCAGACTGTCAGCTTTAATTTGAGGGTATTTACATCCAAATCAGGTGAACGGTGTAGGAATTACAACAGTTTGCATATGTGCCTCCCACTTGTTAAGGGACCAAAAGTAATGGGACAATTGGCTTCTCTGCTGTTCCATGGCCAGGTGTGTGTTATTCCCTCATTATCCCAATTACAACGAGTAGATAAAAGGTCCAGAGTTCATTTCAAGTGTGCTATTTGCATTTGGAATCTGTTGCTGTCAACTCTCAAGATGAGATCCAAAGAGCTGTCACTATCAGTGAAGCCATCATTAGGCTGAAAAAACAAAACAAACCCATCAGAGAGATAGCAAAAACATTAGGCGTGGCCAAAACAACTGTTTGGAACATTCTTAAAAGGAAGGAACGCACCGGTGAGCTCAGCAACACCAAAAGACCCGGAAGACCACGGAAAACAACTGTGGTGGATGAGCGAAGAATTCTTTCCCTGGTGAAGAAAACACCCTTCACAACAGTTGGCCAGATCAAGAACACTCTCCAGGAGGTAGGTGTATGTGTGTCAAAGTCACCAATCAAGAGAAGACTTCACCAGAGTGAATACAGAGGGTTCACCACAAGATGGAAACCATTGGTGAGCCTCAAAAACAGGAAGGCCAGATTAGAGTTTGCCAAACGACATGTAAAAAAGCCTTCACAGTTCTGGAACAACATCCTATGGACAGATGAGACCGACATCAACTTGTACCAGAGTGATGGGAAGAGAAGAGGATGGAGAAGGAACTGCTCATGGTCCTCAGCATACCACCTCATCAGTGATCATGGTGGTGGTAGTGTCATGGCGTGGGCATGTATGGCTGCCAATGGAACTGCTTCTCTTGTATTTATTGATGATGTGACTGCTGACAGAAGCAGCCGGATGAATTGTGAAGTGTTTCGGGAATATTATCGGCTCATATTCATCCAAATGCTTCACAACTCATTGGACGCTTCACAGTGCAGATGGACAATGACCCAAAGCAGACTGCAAAAGCAACCAAAGAAGTGGAATGTTATGCAATGGCCAAGTCCATCACCTGACCTGAATCCGATTGAGCATTTCACTTGCTGAAGACAAAACTGAAGGGAAAATGCCCCAAGAACAAGGAGGAACTGAAGACAGTTGCAGTAGAGGCCTGGCAGAGCATCACCAGGGATGAAACCCAGCGTCTGCTGATGTCTATGCGTTCCACACTTCAGGCTGTAATTGACTGCAAAGGATTTGCAACCAAGTATTAAAAAGTGAAAGTTTGATTTAGGATTATTATTCTGTCCCATTACTTTTGGTCCCTTAACAAGTGGGAGGCACATATGCAAAGTGTTGTCATTCCTACACCGTTCACCTGATTTGGATGTAAATACCCTCAAATTAAAGCTGACAGTCTGCAGTTAAAGCACATCTTGTTTGTTTCATTTCAAATCCATTGTGGTGGTGTATAGAGCCAAAAATGTTAGAATTGTGTCCATGTCCCAATATTTATGGACCTGACTACTTCTTCCAGCTTCTCACCTCTGGACTCCTCTCTGCTCCTCACTCCCCATCCCAGAGCCCCCCCAGACACCTCTCTGCTCCTCACTCCATCCCAGAGCCCCCCCAGACTCCTTGCCCACCATCTCAGAGCCCCCCCAGACACCTCTCTGCTCCTCACCCGCCATCTCAGAGCCCCCCCAGACACCTCTCTGCTCCTCACTCCCCATCCCAGAGCCCCCCAGACTCCTTGCCCACCATCTCAGAGCCCCCCCCAGACACCTCTCTGCTCCTCACTCCCCATCCCAGAGCCCCCCAGACTCCTTGCCCACCATCTCAGAGCCCCCCCAGACACCTCTCTGCTCCTCACCCGCCATCCCAGAGCCCCCAGACTCACTGTGGTTCCTTCTTGATGTACCAGCTCATTATAGGCCACACATGTGAATGACTCTGGACACGTCTAGTATAATGGCAGAATGGAAAGAATAATCTGCCCTTGTAGCAGGCGATTCCATGTGATTCGATGTGTAAACATGCAGCTGATAGGAACTGGAAACGTCTCACAACTCAGAACATTTACATATTACTCCCCAGAGGTGCGTTGTGACACGCATTTCATAAACAGGTTAGGGGGGCAGAATGCCAACACTGGGGGTGGATCACTAGAGTGTCATACGGCATCATGACCCGGGAAACTCGTATGTATCAGGCTGACAGAACCTGTCCTATCAGGGGTCCCCAACAGAGTGCCCCCCTAACGACGTCAGGGGTCCCCAGAGTGCCCCCCTTACATCAGGGGTCCCCAACAGAGTGCCCCCCTTACAACGTCAGGGGTCCCCAACAGAGTGCCCCCCTTACAACGTCAGGGGTCCCCAGAGTGCCCCGCTTATGACGTCAGGGGTCCCCAACAGAGTGCCCCCCTTATGACATCAGGGGTCCCCAACAGAGTGCCCCCCTTATGACGTCAGGGGTCCCCAACAGAGTGCCCCCCTTATGACGTCAGGGGTCCCCAACAGAGTGCCCCCTTATGACGTCAGGGGTCCCCAACAGAGTGGACTCCCTTACATGAATTGTACCCATCAGAGTGCCTTCTTACAACAACTGTCTGCATCATGGATTACTGGATGCATTTTCAGGGACCTGGTGGGGCACAGCTAAAATCTGGGGGGGCACAGCCCACCCCAGCACCCCCCCTAGATTTGGCCCTGGGTCCTACCGCATTTTTTCAGCCCTCTCTTACTGTACATCACAATCCCTATACTTCAGTGTACTCAGTACCCCCCTACACGTCACAGTCCCCCACTTCACATCAGTAGTGTTCTCAGGCCTCCTGCACAGTACACCCCCATTGTTTTCAGCAGCCCCCCTTCCCTCCAAATCATCACCCCCACAGTACTGTCCTCTGCCCCTTCACATCTCTCCCTCACAATACTGCCCCCCCCTTTACATCTCCCTACCAACAGCACTGCCCCACCCCCTCACATCAAATTCTGCCCCCCAATAGTAGTGTTCTCTGCCCTTTTCACATCAAACCACCTCCCCCCCACCTATACACAGCACTGCCCCTTCACCCCCCCCATAGTATACTCTGCCCTCCTCACATCCACCCCTCCACTGCACATCCCTACCCCACAGCACTGTCCTCTGCCTCTTCACACCCCCCACCACAACAACCCCCCCCCCCCTGATTTTTACATTTCCCCCTCCACAGCATTGCGTCCTCCACTCCTTGCATCACAAATTCCCCCCCCCCTTACATCAACCCCCCCCCTTCACATCACCCCCCTCACCACCACAACACACAGCACTGCCCCCACTTTACATTTCCCCCCCCCCCCTTTACATCACACACCCAGCCAGAGTAGTGTACCAGCCTTCACTCTCCTACCAGAGGGCGGGAGGCAGAGCATTTCTGGAGCGAGTGTGGAATAACCAGACAGTATTGAACAGATTGCAGGAGCGCGAGCTGTCATGACATTCCTGGATCAGATGCAGGAACCACAGCATAGAGTGCGGGAGCTGCTAGAGTTAACTTTTTCTATTGACCAGCAGGTGATTGGCTGCTAGGACCGCCCTGCTTCCAATCATCCGCTGGTCCCACACTCTATTCAGTGCTGTGCTTCCCGCATCCGATCCAGAAATGATATGACAGCTCGCGCTCCAGCAATCTGTTCAGTACTGTGCTGCTGTTCCACACTCGCTCCAGAAATGTTCAGTCTCCTGCTGTCCGCTCTGCTGTTATTGTTGGGAATGCAACAGCATGTACTATAATGTACTATATAGTATTGTGTGTTAATATCACTTGACCAGTAGATGGCACTGTACACTAAAGGTTACTAGTTGTGCATATGTGTAAGACTTGTTGGTTCTTCTCTATCTCTCTTCAGGAAGTAATAGGTCTGCTGAAATGTGCTCTGTATGTTAGCAACTTAAGCCACACAAGTAAAGTCATAGTTCTGCCTCATCACTACCAGTGTCTTCTCTAACACATAACCAACAGTTATAACAACGCTGGAGGATGGGGGGGAAGAAGCGGCTCCTAAATGGCATGTACGGATGAAACCGTGGCTAGGTCTGCATCTGGACCACAGTGCGCCATTTAGTGATGTCTAGTATAAAGCCTATGTAGTTTAGTGGAGGGAGGGGAGACCTATCCCCATACATATACTCTCTGGTACCCCCCTACCCCTCAGAGCTCCTAAATGGCATGATTGGGTCCGGATGGAACAGTGGCTAGGTCTGCATCCGGACCACGGTCCTCCATTTAGTGATACCTGGTATAAAAGCTTATATAGTTTACTGAAAGGAAGGGGAGAGCTATTACCATACATACACTCTCTGGTTTTCACAGCCCAGGGTTCTCTCTTGCAACAGTATAAAATTAAAAAGTAGACAGATCATCCACAGAATTCTCTACAGTAAGAGCAGTGAAAATCAAACACACTTGTGACCAGGACTTGGCCAAAAGGGGGGAAAGAAGCGGCTCCTAAATGGCATGACTGGGTCTGGGTGAAGCAGTGGCTAGGTCCGCATCTGGACTGCAGTCCGCCATTTAGTGATGCCTGGTATAAAGCCTATATAGGTTTAGTGGAGGGAGAGGAGACCTATCCCCATACATATACTCTCCTGTACCCAGGGGCGGACTGACAACTCATGGGGCCCCCGGGCAGTAGGGGATCATGGGGCCCCTGTGTCCTTGCCCAAACTCAAAAAAGCCTATGAAAAAAAGGTACCTGGGGCATCTCATGGGGCCCCCTACTGACCCCGGGCCCTTGTGCCCGAGTTTCCAAATGGTCAGTCCGCCCCTGCTTGTACCCCCCCCCCCCACATGCCACAGCTCCTAAATGGTGTGACCAGGTGAAACAGTGGCTAGGTCCGCATCCAAACCGTGGTCCTCCATTTAGTGATGCCTGGTATAAAGCCTATATAGGTTTAGTGGAGGGAGGGGACACCTATCCCCATATATATACTCTTGTACCCCCCTACATGTCACCGCTCCTAAATGGTGTGACCGGGTGAAAGAGTGGCTAGGTCCGCATCCGAACCACGGTACGCCATTTAGTGATGCCTGGTATAAAGTCAAAATAGTTTGGTGGCGGAAGGGGAGACCTATCCCCATACATACACTCTCTGGTTTTCACAGCCCAGGGTTCTCTCTTGCAACAGCTTAAAATTAAAAAAAAATGTAGGCAGATCATGCACAGAATTCTCTACAGTAGGAGCAGTGAAAATCAAACACACGTGTGACCAGGACTTAGCCAAGAAGGAGGGGGGGGGGGGGAAAGGGTCACATTGTTCTAGTGTGCCAGAGAGTGCCAGTGGCATTACTAGCACCAGGCACATATCTAGCACGAGGCTCCACACGCCCAGTGATCGCTCCACACGCCCAGTGATCGCTCCACACGCCCAGTGATCGCTCCACACGCCCAGCGATCGCTCCACACGCCCAGCGATCGCTCCACACACCGAGCGGTAGAGCGGTGTTGTAAATGTCAGAGCCGAGGGAAGCTTCTCCTATGTTCCTCCGACACGTACATTGAGACCCAATGTATCCGAGGTCTGCACTGGGAGGGGAGATTTGGGAAGGGGGTAGGAATAAGGATTTGTGTTTTGGGGGGGGGGGGGGGCGGCGGTGCAGAATTTGGAGGTAAGAACATTTGTACCAAGGGGGTAGGGGAAATGAAGAGAATTTGTGCTAGAAGCTGAGTTTGGGGAGGGGATTTGTGCTAGAAGGGGGGAGTTTGGGGAGAGCAGAAAAAAATTGTGCTGGAGGAGGAAAATGGAAAATAATTTATGGTAAAAAAGGGGAGGCAGGGGCGGACTGACCATTTGGAAACTCAGGCACTGCCCGAGGGCCCGGGGTCAGTAGGGGGCCCCATGAGATGCCCCGGTACCCTTTTCATAGGATTGAGTTTGGGCAAGGACGCAGGGGCCCCATGATCCCCTATTGCCCGGGGGGCCCCATGAGCTGTCAGTCCGCCCCTGGGGCGGACTGACCATTCGAGCACTCGGGCACTGCCCGAGGGCCCGGGGTCGGTAGGGGGCCCCATGAAATTCCCCTGGTACCTTTTATAGGCTTTTTTGGGTGTGCTTTGAGTGTGGGCAAGGACACAGGGGCCCCATGATCCCCTATTGCCCGGGGGGCCCCATGAGTTGTCAGTCCGCCCCTGGGGCGGACTGATCATTTGAGCACTGCCCGAGGGCCCGGGGTCGGTAGGGGGCTCCATGAAATGCCCCTGGTACCTTTTATAGGCTTTTTTGGGTGTGCTTTGAGTGTGGGCAAGGACACAGGGGCCCCATGATCCCCTATTGCTCGGGGGCCCCGTGAGTTGTCAGTCCGCCCCTGGGGGAGGGATTAGTTCCTAGAGGGCGGATTTGTGCTGGGAGGGGATGAGGAGTTATAGGCTGGGAGGGGGTATTGAGATAGAGATGTTTTGAGCTAGACGGGGGAGAAGATTTGTGCTGATAGGGGGACTTTGGAAGGTGAAGGATTTGTGCTGGGAGGGGCAAAGATTTATGGGAAAAAAAAAAAAAAAAAAGGGGGGGGGGTTAGTTAAATCCACAAGTGCTTCTGTTAATCACTACGACTGGCTTTTGAAGTTTACAAAATGCAACATTTTAGAAACTGGAGGAAAGGTTGACCTACGGGGAACACTTCTTGAAGGATAAATAATGCATTTTATATACAACTTTATACACGGCGCAAACAAAAAAAAAATTTAAAAAATTAAAAATAAATAAATAAAAAAGGAAGGAACACTCTGAAAACCCATCAGATCTCAATGGGAAGAATCTCCTGCTGGATCTCGGACATGGACGGGGCGCAGTTTGCCATCAAGGATGACCTTGTCCCGCCACTTGTGACCCCAGACATCCCGACGCACAGTAGGCCATCTTCTGTGTTGCAGCGATTTGGAAGAAGGCGATAATCGCTCTCCATATCCTCAACTGAACCAGCAACTGTCATTGAATAGGTTTCATCAGAAGCCACACCCATTAAAGGGTCAGGTCACATGGCGTGATGGGAGTTCAGAAAGAAGGTGTGCCGGGTCCGCCTGCCGCAGAGACGCTGCAATCATTTACTTCCTCATCTCAACCCGAAGGAAGGAGGCGATGAGGATTGGCTGTGGGAGCGATTTTAGGAGCGCCTGATTGCAAAACAACATCCGGCTTTTCTCTAATGAACTTTCATAAGTCCCCGGTCACACTGGATGCCACTTGGCATGCGATTTGCATGCCATGCGACTTGGGTGGGGGGGGAGAAAAATCGCACGGCAAGTCGCACCCTGTTGTCCGCAATTAAAAGCGGTCATATCAGTGCGGTTTTGACTTGCGGCACCGATTTTTAAAAGTAGTACATGCACTACTATTGGTGCGATTTACGTAGACATCTGTGTCAGACGTCTTGCAAATCGCAGCTCAAATGAGCACCTGAAAAATCGCGGCAGTGTGAACCAGGGCTTAGGGCGATTTGCATGCCATGCGACTTGCCAAGTCGCACCCTATTGTCCGCAATTACAGCGGTCATACTTGGTCAGAGCCGCACCGATTTCTAAGGTACTACATGCGCTACTTTTGGTGCGATTTGCGTAGACATCTGTCAGATGTCTTGCAAATCGCACCTGAAATCAGCATGTCATCCGACTCTGAATTCGTTCGACTTCACTGTAAGTCGCACAATTTCAAAGTCAGGATCGGTGCGAGTCACCGGTCACACCACTGAAAAAAAATCGCATGATGTGTGTGCAATTTCTGAAGACTTGATTGCGACTTGTGAAGATTTTCAATGACTTGCAATTTGCACTGCGATTCTATTCTGTGGAATCGCAACCAAACTGCAGAAAAAGTCATGCCACAACTACTTTAGAAATTGCACGTTAAGACACTCCCATTCAGATTCATTAGATGCGATTTCAATTCGCAAATCGCACCGGTACGACTGGGCACTTACCCCCCGGTCACACCAAACCCGACTTTGAAATCATGCGACTTGCAGTGAAGTTGCATGATTTCAGAGTCAGACGACATGCCGATTTCAGGTGCGATTTGCAAGACGTCAGACACAGATGTCTATGTAAATCGCACCAAAAGTAGTGCATGTGCTGCTTTAGATATCGTTGCGGCTCCGGAACTGCGCCAATATGACCGCTGTAATTGCGGACAATAGGGTGCGACTTGCCATATGATTTGCAAGTCGCAGGGCACGCAAATCGCATGCCAAGTCGCATCCAGTGTGACTGGGGACTTAGTCACCGGTCACACTGCTGCAATTTAAAATAGTGCGATTTCTGTGCAATATCAGTGCGATTTCTGAAGACTTAATTGTGACTTGTGAAGATTTTCAATGATTTCTTGCAGTTTGCGGTGCGATTTATTCAATATGAAATCGCAACAAAACTGCAGAAAAAGCAATGCCAGAACTACGCAGAAAATCGCACGTTAGGACACCAACATTCATTAGATGCAATATCAATTCGCAAATCGCACGGGTACAACCGGGGACTTAATCTGACCGTCATTCTCGCCCAGGCGTACCGGCTCCTCCCCTCCAGCCTCGCCCAGGCGTACCGGCTCCTCCCCGCCAGCCTCGCCCAGGCGTACCGGCTCCTCCCCGCCAGCCTCGCTCAGGCGTACCGGCTCCTCCCCGCCAGCCTCGCCCAGGCGTACCGGCTCCTCCCCGCCAGCCTCGCCCAGGCGTACCGGCTCCTCCCCGCCAGCCTCGCCCAGGCGTACCGGCTCCTCCCCGCCAGCCTCGCTCAGGCGTACCGGCTCCTCCCCGCCAGCCTCGCCCAGGCGTACCGGCTCCTCCCCGCCAGCCTCGCCCAGGCGTACCGGCTCCTCCCCGCCAGCCTCGCTCAGGCGTACCGGCTCCTCCCCGCCAGCCTCGCCCAGGCGTACCGGCTCCTCCCCGCCAGCCTCGCCCAGGCGTACCGGCTCCTCCCCGCCAGCCTCGCTCAGGCGTACCGGCTCCTCCCCGCCAGCCTCGCCCAGGCGTACCGGCTCCTCCCCGCCAGCCTCGCCCAGGCGTACCGGCTCCTCCCCGCCAGCCTCGCCCAGGCGTACCGGCTCCTCCCCGCCAGCCTCGCCCAGGCGTACCGGCTCCTCCCCGCCAGCCTCGCCCAGGCGTACCGGCTCCTCCCCGCCAGCCTCGCCCAGGCGTACCGGCTCCTCCCCGCCAGCCTCGCCCAGGCGTACCGGCTCCTCCCCGCCAGCCTCGCCCAGGCGTACCGGCTCCTCCCCGCCAGCCTCGCCCAGGCGTACCGGCTCCTCCCCGCCAGCCTCGCTCAGGCGTACCGGCTCCTCCCCTCCAGTCTTGCCCAGTTGTAACGGCTCCTCTCCCAGACTGAAATGGCTTCCTCTGATATCACTGCACACTGGGAGCTTCTCACAGTGTGCATTAGAAGCTGCAGCAAGTCAGATAGACCTCCTCCTCATTTCCTGGCTGGAGGACGTCCAGCATCATCTAGCTCCTTCCTCCCCAGCCCGTTTGAGACTTGACAAAGACTGGAGCAAAGAAACAATTATTCACGACAACCAACCAACCCTGGAAGTCGTCCCCATCCTGGCTTCATGACTTAGCGAGCCACTGACTGGTACAAGTACGCAGTGCACCAATAAAGTCTGGTGCACTGCATACTTGTACCAGTACAAAGACACTGCAGTGCAGCCACGGCGGGGGTGATACAGTTACACCCCAGTCACAGCGATCCGGACTGCAAGTCGCACGATTTCAAAGTCGGGATCTCATTGCGATTTGGGAGACATCTGACACAAATGTCTATGCAAATCGCACCAAACGCAGCGCATGCACTACTTTAGAAATCGGTGCGGCTACGACCGAGTCAGAACCGCGCCAATATGACCGCTGTCATTGGACAATAGGGGGCGACTCGGGGTCTTAAAATACATACGGGATCGGTTTTACGTGCTGGAGAATTTGTATTTCTGTCCATCCATCCATAGGATTTATACAGCTCTGCCACGCAGCACAGCCACCCCTAATTTTTTCTGCTGCGGTTAGTGCATTATGGCGGTCACCCTCCCCCCCCCCCAGCCTGTGATTGGACAGTGAGGGAGAAGCAGAGCCCCAAATCAGCGCATCTGTCACTTCCCCCTCTCTCCTCCTGTCAGCAGGTTTCCTGTAAGCACACGAGCGCTGCAGCAGAGCCGATTGTACAGAGGAGACGGGTCTCAAGTCACACTGAAAAAAAGTGTTATACTGAAACTAAACTAGTTGCATACAGAAAAAAAAATTTTTTTAAAAAGTGTATCTGCCTTAAAGGGTTAATTTACAGGGGGGGGGAATTTAAAAAAAAAAAAAAAAAAAAAAAAAAAAAAAAATCACCTTTTTATTTTTGGGTGCCCAACCCTTTAACGTAGACATAAGCCCCAAGGGAATGACATTAGGTTTGCTCTGTGTATTCCCCCCCCCCCCCTTCTTCCAAATATGTAAAATCCTTGTTTCCCCCTTCCCCTCCCCCATTCCTGGGTGTTGCTGATCTCCTGCAGCCTCTTTGCAGCCACTTCCTGCCCACACGCACTCCAGCGACGTCAGCCTGGCATTTCTCAGGGCGAGTTTCCCGATGACCTGTTGATCCAGCCGCGCGTAGTCTTCATCGGAAGCCCATGTGACAGGGTGACAACGCCAGAAGCACAAATTGGTAGACTGGGACGGAGCGTTGTCACCCTGGAACAGGAAGCGCCTGATCGAGGACCTCCGTGGCAGGATCACCCGGGGATTATTTTTAGGCCGCATTCACAACACCGGAACGTTTTGTAGCACAAAGCTTGAAGCTCCACAACGCTCAGGGGGAAGAAAAAAAAAAAATCATTATTACTCTATGGAGATGGTTCACTCCGAGTTGCCCGACGCAGAACGCCTGAAGCTCAAGACAGGTTTGGAGCTCGATATGGGCAGATATGTGCGTTCCTTGGCACATTTTTATTCCCATAGAAAAAGGATAGAAATACGCAATTTGGCGAGTTTTGTGCGATTTTCTGCTTAAATGAAAAACATTTAAAAAAAATATGGTAATAGTAGATGAATAAATAGAAAATAAATACACAAATAAAAAATCATGATAAATAACCCCTAACCTTAAAAAAAGAAATGATTAATAATAATAATAATAATAATAATAATAATAATAATAATAAATGCCCAAACAAAAATGCATTAATAAAAAATTATTTTATTACTTTTTTTTTTTTTTTTTAGAGGGTTAAGGTTGTGGGTTCATTATTATTAATTTACTATTACAATTATTAAGTGTGATTATATTTGTGTATTCATTTTACATTTAATAATTTTTTTGTTTGGGTTTAAGTGTTTATTTTTATTATGGTTAGGAGTTAATTATTGATTATTATGGTGTAAGGGGTTAATTATTATTGATTATGGTCAGGGGTTAATTATTATGGTTAGGGGTTAATTATTATTGATTATGGTCAGGGGTTAATTATTATGGTTAGGGGTTAATTATTATGGTCAGGAGTTAATTATTATTGATTATTATGGTCAGGGGTTAATTATTATTGATTATTATGGTCAGGGGTTAATTATTGATTATTATTTTTAGGGATTAATTATTATTGATTATTATGGTCAGGGGTTAATTATTGATTATTATGGTTAGGGATTAATTATTATTGATTATTATGGTTAGGAATTAATTATTATTGATTATTATGGTCAGGGGTTAATTATTGATTATTATGGTGTAAGGGGTTAATTATTATTGATTATGGTCAGGGGTTAATTATTATTGATTATGGTCAGGGGTTAATTATTATTGATTATGGTCAGGGGTTAATTATTATGGTTAGGGGTTAATTATTATTGATTATTATGGTTAGGAGTTAATTATTATTGATTATTATGGTCAGGGGTTAATTATTGATTATTATGGTTAGGGGTTAATTATTATTGATTATGGTCAGGGGTTAATTATTATGGTTAGGGGTTAATTATTATTGATTATTATGGTCAGGGGTTAATTATTGATTATTATGGTTAGGGATTAATTATTATTGATTATTATGGTCAGGGGTTAATTATTGATTATTATGGTTAGGGATTAATTATTGATTATTATGGTCAGGGGTTAATTATTGATTATTATGGTTAGGGATTAATTATTATTGATTATTATGGTTAGGAGTTAATTATTATTGATTATTATGGTCAGGGGTTAATTATTGATTATTATGGTCAGGGGTTAATTATTATTGATTATGGTCAGGGGTTAATTATTATGGTTAGGGGTTAATTATTATTCATTATTATGGTTAGGGGTTAATTATTATGGATTAAATACCTAGTATTTATTTATTTTTTTACTTGTGTAATTATTTTACATTTTATTCTTTTTTTAGTTTTATTACCCTAACAATAAATAATGAGAAAATAATAAGTAATATACTATAAAAAAAAAAAAAAAAAAAAAACAACTAACCTTAGATTGTACTGGATTGTTAAGGACTGGTGTGAATGTACAATATATATGTAAAGCGCAACATAAATTGACGGCGATATACAAGTACCTGAAATAAATTCCCAACCCAAACTTAAGGCTAACGTTTTACAAAATTATAAAAAAAAAGAATAAAAAAATATTATAATATATACATATATACACACACACACACAGAAAAAAGTAGCAACAAATGATGCAACAGATGATATTTTTCTCTATTGGCTAATAAAAAAAAAAAAAAAAAAAAAAAAAAAAAAAAAGCACCTCAAAAATGGCACAAAAAAAAAAAAATGCTGACCCACCTCACCACAACATTCTGCACTGTACGTGGTTCCGGCGCAGCCCCAGTCGATTAAATAGATTGCATTCGGTAGCAGTGCTGGCCCTCTGAAGTGCGACGTGCCCTGTAAGTTTTATGGTTTTGTAGGTGGGCGGTGGTAAAACCAAACTATGTAAATGAGACCAAAAAAAAAAAAAAAGGAAAAAAAGCCAGCATTCAGGATATGGCATTTCACCTCCAAGCCACTCTGAAAAGCAATCCACCACAGATCACTTTTCAGAGGGAAAAAAATGCCCATGTGAATAAGCCCTGAGGGCGGTGTAGATGAGCAACAAAGATCCAAAAGTCTTTACGAATTGTTGAAATTGATTTGATATTTTTTTTTTTTTAGTGACCCTCCCCCCCCCTAACTCAGAACAGTCAGGTCACCGCCAACGATTGATTACCTTTCGGGTACAACGATCTCCCGCGTGTGTGTGGTGTCCCGATTGGTGCTGAGCTCTGGCGGGGCGCCTCCTGCGTGTGCAGCTAAATCTGGGAGGAATCGGCAGCCAGAATAACCAGTTCCTGACGAGGTGCAGCCGACACCGAATCTGACTTTATAAACGATCACGTCTGGCCTCGTGTGCATTGGGTGGTGCTCGGCTCTGGTGCATGAAATTCCGGCATTCAGCCCGGGGATCACACTGATCCGGTCCGGAATTTGCAGCGACTTCCGCACAGCATCAGAACCGCACCCCGTTCATGCGAACCGCTGCGGGTGTGTATGTGAAGTTAACAACGCCCCAAAATCGGTCCACAAAACGCAGAATCAGATCGCATCGGTGTGACTCCCCGTGAGATCCGATCCGACCACAAAAAGGGGTCCTGCGTGTTTTCGGTGCGATTCGAGCCATAGAAAATACATCACACAAATCGCATGTGATCTGCAAATCTCCAAATAAAGCGAATCCCGTGATTGGTCAATGATCGGCGATACGGAGTGTGGAGGGCTCCATACTGTCATCTCACGGGAGGCCCAAGGGGGCGGAGTGGGGGGAGTGTCCAGGATGGAGGCCTCTGATTGGACGGAGCACGACACGACGCAATTTCAATTCTATTCCATGTCTGTGAAGTCGCAACAAAACTGCAGAAGTCGCGCGAGAACTGCTTTAGAAATTGCGCACGTTAACACGCCGACCCCCACATTCATTAGACGCGGTTTCAGGCGCGATTTGCGAATAACCCCCCCCCCCCCGGTCACACCCATCCCAACTTTGAAATCGTGCGACTTACAGCGAAGTCGCGCGATTTCAGAGTCGGGTGACGTGATGATTTGAGGCGCGATTTGCAAGTCATCTGACACAGATATCTATGCAAATCGCACCAAAAGTAGTGCATGTGCTGCTTCAGAAATCGGTGCTGCTCCGATCGAGTCAGAATCGTACCGACATGACCGCTGTAAGCCCGGGTCTACACTGATGCGGTGCTGAATTCCCAGCGTTTTCTGCGCGAATCCCGCACCGCATCCGAATCGCACCGACATGACCGCTGTAAGGCTGCATTCACACTGATGCAGTGCTGAATTCCCAGCGTTTTCTGTGCGAATCCGGCACCGCCTCCGAATCGCACCGACATGACCGCTGTAAGCCCGGGTCCACACTGATGCGGTGCTGAATTCCCAGCGTTTTCTGCGCGAATCCCGCACCGCATCCGAATCGCACCGACATGACCGCTGTAAGGCTGCATTCACACTGATGCAGTGCTGAATTCAAAGCGTTTTCTGTGCGAATCCGGCACCGCCTCCGAATCGCACCGACATGAACGCTGTAAGCCCGGGTCCACACTGATGCGTTGCTGAATTCCCAGCGTTTTCTGTGCGAATCCCGCACCGCATCCGAATCGCACCGACATGACCGCTGTAAGCCTGGGTCCACACTGATGCGATGCTGAATTCCCAGCGTTTTCTGTGCGAATCCCGCACTGCATCCGAATCGCATCGACATGACCGCTGTAAGCCCGGGTCCACACTGATGCTGTGCGAATCCCACACCGCATCTGAATCGCAGCCCGTTCATGCGAACCGCTGCAGGTGTGTATGATCAGTTAATAACACCCAGAAATCGGTCTACAAAACGCGGTGCGATGTGCAGAATCGGATCGCATAGGTGTGAATACCCGTGCGATCCGTTTCTAGTGCGGATCCAAAAAAAGGGTCCTGCATGTTTTTGGTGCGATTAGAGACAAACAAAATGTACATCTCCGATCGCACCGCACACAAATCGCATGTGATGGAATGTGGTGCGGTTCCTGTGCGAATCACATGCGATATACCGCACCGCATGCATGTGAACCCGGGTTAATTGCAGACAATAGGGTGCGACTTGCCATGCGATTTGCAAGTCATATGGCACGCAAATCGCATGCCAATTCGCATCTAATGTGACCGAGGTGTTACACCCCGGTCATACCGATCCCAGCTTTGAAGTCGTGCGACTTACAGTGAAGTCGCACGATTTCAAACTCAGGTGACGTACCTATTTGACGCACCTATTTGCAAGACATCAGACGCAAATGTCTACACAAATCGCACCATAAGTAGTGCATGGACTACTTTAGAAATCAGTGCGACTCCAACCGCGCCGATATGACCGCTGTAAGCCCGGGTCCATACTGGTGCGGTGCGGAATTCACAGCGATTTCTGTGCGGATTCCACACTGCATCAGAATCGCACCTCATTCACGCTAACCGCTGCGGGTGTGCATGGTAAGATAACAACACCCCAAAATCGGTCCGCAAAACGCAGTGCGATGTGCAGAATCGGATCGCATAGATGTGAATACCCGTGCGATCCGATTCTAGTGCGGACCAAAAAAGGGTCCTGCACCTTCAATCGCAATGACATGACCGCTGTAATTGCGGACAATAGTGTGCAAGCTGCCATGCGATTTGCAAGTCCTATGGCATGCAAGTCGCATGCCTAGTCGCACCCAGGGAACTACTGCTAACAACAGCTCTCTTTAGTCCTCGCTCACACCGATCCGACTTTGAAATCGCGTGACTTCACTTGAAATCGCATGATTTCAAAGTAGAATGTCATGCGACTTCAAGTGCGGTTTGCAAGCATCTGAGCCTGGATGGGCCTGCAAGTCAGACCTTCGATCATTCCCGGAGACCAGTGATAGGGCGGGGCTGAGGAAGGGGAGAACATCCCACCCGGCACCCCTCCTGGCCCAACATCCTACCCGGCACCCCTCCTGGCCCAACATCCTACCCTGCACCCCTCCTGGCCCAACATCCCACCCTGCACCCCTCCTGGCCCAACATCCCACCCTGCACCCCTCCTGGCCCAACATCCCACCCTGCACCCCTCCTGGCCCAACATCCTACCCTGCACCCCTCCTGGCCCAACATCCTACCCTGCACCCCTCCTGGCCCAACTCCTACCCGGCACCCCTCCTGGCCCAACATCCTACCCGGCACCCCTCCTGGCCCAACATCCCACCCGGCACCCCTCCTGGCCCAACATCCTACCCTGCACCCCTCCTGGCCCAACATCCTACCCTGCACCCCTCCTGGCCCAACATCCTACCCTGCGCCCCTTCTGGCCCAACTCCTACCCGGCACCCCTCCTGGCCCAAAATCCTACCCGGCGCCCCTTCTGGCCCAACATCCTACCCTGCACCCCTCCTGGCCCAACATCCTACCCTGCGCCCCTTCTGGCCCAACTCCTACCCGGCACCCCTCCTGGCCCAAAATCCTACCCTGCGCCCCTTCTGGCCCAACATCCTACCCTGCGCCCCTTCTGGCCCAACATCCTACCCTGCACCCCTCCTGGCCCAACATCCCACCCTGCACCCCTCCTGGCCCAACATCCTACCCGGCACCCCTCCTGGCCCAACATCCTACCCTGTACCCCTTCTGGCCCAACATCCTACCCTGCACCACTCCTGGCCTAACATCCTACCCTGCACCCCTCCTGGCCTAACATCCTACCCGGCGCCCCTCCTGGCCTAACATCCTACCCGGCACCACTCCTGGCCCAACATCCTACCCGGCACCCCTCCTGGCCCAACATCCTACCCTGAACCCCTCCTGAACCAACTTCCTACCCTGCACCCCTCCTGGCCAACATCCTACCCGGCGCCCCTCCTGGCCTAACATCCTACCCGGCACCACTCCTGGCCCAACATCCTACCCGGCACCCCTCCTGGCCCAACATCCTACCCTGAACCCCTCCTGAACCAACTTCCTACCCTGCACCCCTCCTGGCCAACATCCTACCCGGCGCCCCTCCTGGCCCAACATCCTACCCTGCACTTCTCCTGGCCCAACATCCTACCCTGCACCCCTCCTGGCCCAACATCCTACCCGGCACCCCTCCTGGCCCAACATCCTACCCTGCACCCCTCCTGGCCCAACATCCTACCCGGCGCCCCTCCTGGCCCAGCATCCTACCCGGCACCCCTCCTGGCCCAACATCCTACCCGGCACCCCTCCTGGCCCCCAACATCCTACCCTGCACCCCTCCTGGCCCAACACCTACCCTCCCACTCTGCACCTCCCCCCACATCAAAATCTTACCCTCCTACTCTGCACCCCCCATCAATATCCTACCCTCCTACTCTCCCCCCCCCCCATCAACATCCTATCCTCCTACTCTGCCCCCCCTCCATCAACATCCTACCCTCCTACTCTCCCCCCCCCATCAACATCCTACCCTCCTACTCTGCACCTCCCCCCCATCAACATCCTACCCTCCTACTCTGCCCCCCCCCATCAACATCCTACCCTCCTACTCTGTCCCCCCCCCCCCATCAACATCCTACCCTCCTACTCTGCCCCCCCCCCATCAACATCCTACCCTCCTACTCTCCCCCCCCCCCAATCAACATCCTACCCTCCTACTCTGCCCCCCCCCCCCCCCCCATCAACTACCCTCCTGCTAAAAATATCCCAGTAAGTGTATATTGATTGGTTTGCACAAAGGTCATAGTGTCTACAAACTATGGGACATACACTGGAATTTTAAAAAAACATTTTTTACACTAGTAATATCGGTGATCAGCGACTTATAGCGGGACTGCGATATTGCGGCAGACATGTTCACACTAACTGACACTTTTTGGGAACCAGTGACACCAATACAGTGATCAGTGCTAAAAATATACACTGATCACTGTGCTAATGACACTGGTTGGGAAGGGGTTAACATCGAGGGTGATTAATGGGTTAAGTGTGAGCCTAGCTATGCGCTTGGTGTACACTAGATAGTGCTGGTACAAGTGGGAGTGATGGATTGTGTTCCCAGCTCTGCAGAGACACACAATCCATCACTCCCTCCTGTCACAACAGAACATAGGTACAGCTCTGTGCTCTCCCTCCCTGCCTGATGATCTGCGAGTGCCAGTGAAGATCAGTTCGCCGGGACTAGCAGATTGGCTTCTGCTGGGACAGTTCGCAGCATAAGCGCCTCGCCGGCGGCATGTGAGGATCAGTTCACCAGGACTCGTAGATCGGCTTGTGCTGGGACAGTTCACAACAGAAGCGCCTCGCCAGCCGCATGTGAAGATCCTTGCACCAGGACTCGTAGATCGGCTTCTGCTGGGACAGTTCTCAGCAGAAGTGCCTCGCCAGCCACGTGTTAAGATCTGTTCTCCAGGACTCACAGATCAGCTTCTGCTGGGACAGTTCACAGCAGAAGCACCTCGCCGGCGGAGTGTGAAGATCCGTTCGCCAGGACTTGCAGATTGGCTTCTGCTGGGACAGTTCGCAGCAGAAGCGCCTCGCCGGCGGCATGTGAGGATCAGTTCACCAGGACTCGTAGATCGGCTTGTGCTGGGACAGTTCACAACAGAAGCGCCTCGCCAGCCGCATGTGAAGATCCGTTCACCAGGACTCGTAGATCGGCTTGTGCTGGGACAGTTCACAACAGAAGCGCCTCGCCAGCCGCATGTGAAGATCCTTGCACCAGGACTCGTAGATCGGCTTCTGCTGGGACAGTTCTCAGCAGAAGTGCCTCGCCAGCCACGTGTTAAGATCTGTTCTCCAGGACTCACAGATCAGCTTCTGCTGGGACAGTTCGCAGCAGAAGCACCTCGCCGGCGGAGTGTGAAGATCCGTTCGCCAGGACTTGCAGATTGGCTTCTGCTGGGACAGTTCGCAGCAGAAGCGCCTCGCAAGTGGCGTGTGAAGATCCATTCGCCGGGACTCGCAGATCAGCTTCTGCTGGGACAGTTCGCAGCATAAGCGCCTCGCCGACAGTATGTGCAGATCCGTTCGCCAGGACTCACAGATTGGCTTCTGCTGGGATAGTTCGCAGCAGAAGCGCCTCGCCAGTGGCATGTGAAGATCCGTTCGCCAGCACTTGCAGATCGACTTCTGCTGGGACAGCTTACAGCAGAAGCGACCTCACCGGCGGCGTGTTAAGATCCATTCGCCAGGACTCTCAGATTGGCTTCTGCTGGGATAGTTCGCAACAGAAGCGCCTCGCCAGTGGCATGTGAAGATCCGTTCGCCAGCACTTGCAGATCGACTTCTGCTGGGACAGCTTACAGCAGAAGCGACCTCACCGGCGGCGTGTTAAGATCCATTCACCAGGACTCGCAGATCGACTTATGCTGGAACAGTTCGCAGCAGAAGCGCCTCGCCGGCGGCGTGTGCAGATCCGTTCGCCAGGACTTGCAGATCGACTTCTGCTGGGACAGCTCACAGCAGAAGTGACCTCACCGGCGGCATGTTAAGATCCGTTCTCCAGGACTCACAGATCAGCTTCTGCTGGGTCGGTTTGCAGCAGAAGCGCCTTGCCGGCCGCGTGTGAAGATCCATTCGCCAGGGATCACAGATCAGCTTCTGCTGGGACAGTTCGCAGCAGAAGCGCCTCACCTGCGGCGTGTGAAGATCCTTGCACCGGGACTCGTAGATCGGCTTCTGCTGGGACAGTTCGCAGCAGAAGCACCTCGCCGGCGGAGTGTGAAGATCCGTTCGCCAGGACTTGCAGATTGGCTTCTGCTGGGACAGTTCGCAGCAGAAGCGCCTCGCAAGTGGCGTGTGAAGATCCATTCGCCGGGACTCGCAGATCAGCTTCTGCTGGGACAGTTCGCAGCATAAGCGCCTCGCCGACAGTATGTGCAGATCCGTTCGCCAGGACTCACAGATTGGCTTCTGCTGGG
>NW_028321384.1:0-52768 GCF_062004578.1 Staurois parvus | reverse complement strand
TTATTATACAGGATTTATATATTATTATTATACAGGATTTATATTATTATTATTATTATACAGGATTTATATTATTATTATTATTATAATACAGGATGTATATATTATTATTATTATTATACAGGATTTATATATTATTATTATACAGGATTTATATATTATTATTATTATTATTATAATACAGGATTTATATATTATTATTATACAGGATTTATATTATTATTATTATTATTATTATTATTATTATTATTATAATACAGGATGTATATATTATTATTATTATTATTATACAGGATTTATATATTATTATTATACAGGATTTATATATTATTATTATACAGGATTTATATTATTATTAAACAGGATTTATATATTATTATTATACAGGATTTATATATTATTATTATTATTATACAGGATTTATATATTATTATTATACAGGATTTATATTATTATTAAACAGGATTTATATATTATTATTATACAGGATTTATATATTATTATTATTATTATTATACAGGATTTATATATTATTATTATACAGGATTTATATTAATATTATTATACAGGATTTATATTATTATTATACAGGATTTATATATTATTATTATTATTATTATACAGGATTTATATATTATTATTATACAGGATTTATATATTATTATTATTATACAGGATTTATATTATTATTATTATACAGGATTTATATTATTATTATTATACAGGATTTATATTATTATTATACAGGATTTATATATTATTATTATTATTATTATACAGGATTTATATATTATTATTATACAGGATTTATATATTATTATTATTATACAGGATTTATACATTATTATTATTATACAGGATTTATATTATTATTATACAGGATTTATATATTATTATTATTATTATTATAATACAGGATTTATATATTATTATTATTATACAGGATTTATATATTATTATTATTATTATTATTATTATACAGGATTTATATATTATTATTATACAGGATTTATATATTATTATTATTATTATTATACAGGATTTATATATTATTATTATTATTATACAGGATTTATGGCGCCAACAGTTTGCTCAGCACTTTACAATATAACGGGAGACAATACAGCAACAATACAGTTCAATACAAGAGGGATAGGAGGGCCCTGATCCTGGGAGCTTACAATCTAGGAGGGATAAATGTTTAGACTCAATAGGTAGCCAGTCCTTGAGTGCTGTTAAATTCTTTGATCTTACCGCTCCCTGTGATTAGCCATGAAATACACGCATCGGCCACTTGATTAGGTCCACCTGTTTAATGGCTTGGTAACACAAATTGCTAATCAGCCAATCACACGGCAGCAACTCAATGCATTTTGGCATCTAGACGTGGCAAAGACGACTTGTTGAAGTTCAAACCGAGTATCAGAATGGGGGAGAAAGGGGATTTAGGTGACTTTGAACATGGCATGGTGCCTGCAGAAGGGCTGGTCTGAGTATTTCAAAAACTGCTGATCTACTGGGATTTTCACGCACAACCATCTCTAGGGTTTACAGACAAAGGAACAACAAGCAGGGCGCCAAGTCAACATGGATAAAAACAATTGAACATTATTATAAAAACACTTAGGCCCCATGTACACTGGACACTTCTGAACGATGGAAATTGACTGCTGGAAAACATGGGTTAAAAAACATCTGTTTAGCCACGTTTGCATACCGCGTTTATGTGCGTTTTGCGTTTAGAAGCGTTTTTTATAGATAAGCACAGGAGAACCTCCCAAATGCACTGAAAAGTGGTAAATTATTAACTATTTCAGACAGTTTCAGAGAAATACAGAGAGTAGAAGCAGAGACAGCAGTATGTGTTGACATTAGCTAGGCGTGACTTGCTCATTAACATTTCTTTTGTTTCCAAGGATGGGAAAGGTGTCTGGTGGAGGGAGTCATTAAGGTCACCTGGCAGGGGGTCTTCATGAGGAATTGGAGGTGTGAATGGTCATTAACATATCTTGTGTTTCCAAGGGTGGGAGAGGTCTGAGGTGTAAATGGTCATTAACATATCTTTTGTTTCCAAGGGTGGGAGAGGTCTGAGGTGTGAATTGGTCATTAACATATCTTTTGTTTCCAAGGATGGGAGAGGTCTGAGGTGTGAATTGGTCATTAACATATTTTTTGTTTCCAAGGGTGGGAGAGGCCTGAGGTGTGAATTGGTCATTAACATATCTTTTGTTTCCAAGGGTGGGAGGGGTCTGAGGTGTGAACTGGTCATTAAGATATCTTTTGTTTCCAAGGGTGGGAGAGGTCTGAGGTGTGAACTGGTCATTAACATATCTTTTGTTTCCAAGGGTGGGAGAGGTCTGAGGTGTGAACTGGTCATTAACATATCTTTTGTTTCCAAGGGTGAGAGAGGTCTGAGGTGTGAACTGGTCATTAACATATCTTTTGTTTCCAAGGGTGGGAGAGGTCTGAGGTATGAATGGTCATTACAATGTGTGACAAGCTTGGTAGGAACATCCTGTGTTCAGTGTTTTGTCCATCTAAGTACCTTGAAAACTATTTGCATGCATTTTTCATGATGAAAAAAGGCTCTGGACAGCATCGGGAACTGGAAGAGTTAAAAAAAAATGTCAGCCGCACATGCTTATAAACACAATTTGCCGCGTTTTGCATTTGAAACGCTGATAAAATCGACTACTGAATGCAAGTTTTCTGCATTAAAAAAAATTACTGTCCACTCAACTGCCTGTAAACAACTGTAAGCGACGATGTGTACACGGACACATAGGAAACCATTAGGGAGAGTTCAGGGGCTGCTGAAAAAAATGCTGAACAGTTCCTAAACGTGAGTTTATCAGCTGCAGTGTACATGAACCCCAGTGCATGGCCCGAGGAGGGACCCGCTGCGGTGGACTCCCCGGCGTCTCTCCGTGCCTTCCCGCCAAATGGTAGGGAGATGTGACAGTGAATGAGAGGAGGACGGGCCACAACACGTTTCAGAAGCTATGCCTCCTTTGTCAAGCAGCTGCAGGGGATTCCACCGCAGAGGGTCTCTCCTCTCTTGCAATGGCGCCAAACTACGGTACATAAAAATCTCCACTGGCGATGCTTGAAAAATTTCTACAGGTTACCGGTTTAGAGTTGCAGAGTAGATCTAATGCCAGAATTATTGGTCTCACTCTGACGTTCACGGTGAGACCGCACATATGGGATTTGAACAGCCGTTTACATATGTGGACGTGGCCTGCGGATTTCTATGGGGTTGAGATCTGGAGACTGGCTAGGCCACTCCAGGACCTTGAAATGCTTCTTACGAAGCCACTCCTTCGTTGCCCGGGCGGTATGTTTGGGATCATTGTCATGTTGGAAGACCCAGCCACGTTTCATCTTCAATGCCCTTGCTGATGGAAGGAGGTTTGCACTCAAAATCTCACGATACATGGCCCCATTCATTCTGTCCTGTACATGGATCAGTCGTCCCGGTCCCTTTGTGGAGAAACAGCCCCAAAGCATGATGTTGCCATCCCCATGCTTCACAGTAGGTATGGTGTTCTTTGGATGCAACTCAGCATTCTCTCCCCTCCAAACACGACGAGTTGTGTTTCTACCAAACAGTTCTATTTTGGTTTCATCTGACCATATGATCTCCCAATCCTCTTCTGGATCATCCAAATGCTCTCTAGCAAACTTCAGACGGGCCCGGACATGTACTGGCTTAAGCAGGGGGACACGTCTGGCACTGCAGGATCTGAGTCACTGGCGGCGTAGTGTGTTACTGATGGTAGCCTTTGTTACGTTGGTCCCAGCTCTCTGCAGGTCATTCACTAGGTCCCCCCGTGTGGTCCTGGGATTTGTGCTCACCGTTCTTGTGATCATTTTGACCCCACAGGGTGAGATCTTGTGTGGAGCCCCAGATCGAGGGAGATTATCAGTGGTCTTGTATGTCTTCCATTTTCTAATTATTGCTCCCACAGTTGATTTGTTCCCACCAAGCTGCTTGCCTATTGCAGATTCAGTCTTCCCAGCCTGGTGCAGGTCTACAATTTTGTTTCTGGTGTCCTTCGACAGCTCTTTGGTCTTCACCATAGTGGAGTTTGTAGTGTGACTGTTTGAGGTTGTGGACAGGTGTCTTTTATACTGATAACAAGTTCAAACAGGTGCCATTGATACAGGTAATGAGTGCAGGACAGAGGAGCCTCTTAAAGAAGAAGGTCCAGGTCTGTGAGAGCCAGAAATCTTGCTTGTTTGTAGGTGACCAAATACTTATTTTCCACCATAATTTGCAAATAAATTCTTTCCAGATCAGCCAATGTGATTGTCTGGATTTGTTTTCTCATTTTGTCTCTCATAGTTGAGGTCTACCTATGATGCCAATTACAGGCCTCTCTCATCTCTGTAAGTGGGAGAACTTGTACAATTGGTGGGGACTAAATACTTTTTTGCCCAACTGTAGTTACATAGTCTGGCTGAAAAAAGACAAAAGTCCTTCCAGTTCAACCAATAAAAAGTTATAATCCTACACCAACTGTTGATCCAGAGGAAGGCAAAAAACCCAGCAAAGCACGATCCAATTTTCTCCTGCAGGGGAAAAAAATTCCTTCCTGATCCCCCGAGAGGCAGTCGGATATTCCCTGGATCACCTTTCCCTATAAATGTTATATCCAGTTATATTCTGTGTATCCAAAAAAACAATCCAGGACTTTCCTACAGCAATCCACTGAGCGGGCCACAACCAACTCTTGAGGGAGTCTATACCACATTTTCACAGCTCTTACTGTGAAGAAACCTTTCTCTGTAGCCACCCTCTTGAATGTAGGAATTGAATGAACTTCAATGTAGGAGCTCCTCAGCAGGAATATAGTCCTGAGTCAACTGTAATGAGCTCTCCCAAAAGGTGCCAAGGACAGTTTAGAGGATCCCTTAGGCTGGTACTCACTGTGCCCTGGATACTGTCCCTGTACCTGAAGCCTCTGACCTGGATCCTCTGCATAGCCTCCTGCCCTGAACAGCGGTTCCCGAGCTCTAGCTATAGCTGGGACCTCAAAGGCTTTCTTCTGTGCTGTAGCTGGATACCCATGGGTGCCTCAGCCCTCAGGCTGGATCTTGCTCCCCCAGGAACAAGAGACTGCTGTTTTAGACCCCAGCTAATTTATACCCCTCTCAGTCCCCTACTGGTCACTTGACTAGAGATTGGCTAAGAGTGCATGAGTATCCTCTGCCTCACCCCCCTGCTTATCTTAACTTCTGGGGACATCATCCTATCTCTGACCTTCCACCATCTAACTCTCACCCCAGAACCAGCACCCTCCTTCCTCTGACCGCAGTCACAACGCTCAAACTCTAATTTGAACTCCTCCATTTCCACGATCCAGCCCCAGCTTCTTATGTGCCTACTGGAATGCCTGCTGAGTCCATAACAAATACACATCCATCAATTGAACTTTTTATCGATCTAGAGTACTTGCTGTTTGTGAAACCTGGCTTCAAGAATCTGAGTTTATAAATGGCCTCCCCGCACCCTCTTATGCGCGCTCCCTGGGAGCACGCAGCACCGCAATCCGGTGCCCACTGTGTCCTCCGGACACAGTGGAACACCGTTCGCTGTACGTGATCACTGATTGGCCAATCAGTGATCACATGAAGAGTAGTAAGCAAGATGTCACTTCTGACACCATTGCTTAGTACGTGTGAAATCTGTGAATGATCACAGAGATCACATGGTACAGGGCTATTCACAACAGTCTTGTACCATGTGACAAGCTGTGACCAATCACAGCTCACACAGTAGTTCTCAATGGCTGCAAGAATGCAGCGTGTTCGTGCGCCAATGCGCATGGATCTTCGCCACCGTGTATTTCCGGAGCCATGTAGGGTACTGGCGGAAATGCTCGGTCTTCCAGGACTTCTGCCGTGGACAGGACCCTGACATCATGCCACAACATCTCAATTGTTTTTAAGTCCAGTCTTTGACTAGGCCACTCCAAAACCTTAATTTTGTTTTTTTGGGGTTTTTTTTAACCATTCAGAGGTGAACTTACTGGTGTGTTTCATTGTCCTGCTGCATAACCCGCTTCAGCTTGAGGTCAGGAACTGGTGACATTCTCCTTCAGATTTTTCTGGTAGAGCACAGAATTCATGGTTCCATCAATTAGGGCAAATCGTCCAGGTCCTGAAGCTGCAAAACAGCTCAACACCTTCACACTACCACCACCATGTCTGACTGGTGGGATGGTCTTCTTTTTTTGAAATGCTGTGTTAGTCTTATGAAAGTTGTAATGGGGTGCAACCTTCCAAAAATACAACATTTGTCTCATCAGTCCACAGAATATTGGCCCAAAAGTCTTGGGGACAATCAAGATGTTTTGTGGCGAATGTAATGTGAACCTTTTTGTGTTCTTTTTGGTCAGCAGTGGCTTTTGCATTCCCATGGAGGCCAGTTTTGCCCAGACTCTTTCTTCTTGTTGAACCATGAACACTGACCTTAACTGAGGCAAGTGAGGCCTGCAGTTCTTTAGATGATGTTCTGGGTTCTTTTATAGCCTCTTAGATGAGTTGTTGTTGTGCTCTTGTAGTAATTTTGGTAGACCGACCACTAATGAGAAGTGGCCTTCTTATTTCTTAATTATTTTGGATCTCCCCATTACTACACATTAACTATTCAGTGTCAAAGGATACTCCATTACTACACATCTGTTACTCAGTGCCGGGGGATCTCCTCATTACTAAACATCTGTTACTAAGTGTCAGGGGATCTCCCTATTACTACACATCTGTTACACAGTGTCGGGGGGTCTCCCCATTACTACACATCTGTTACAGTGTCGAGGGATCTCCCTATAACTACACATCTGTTACTTAGGGTCGGGGGATCTCCCCATTACTACACATCTGTTACACAGTGTCGGGGGGTCTCCCCATTACTACACATCTGTTACAGTGTCGAGGGATCTCCCTATAACTACACATCTGTTACTTAGGGTCGGGGGGTCTCCCCATTACTACACATCTGTTACACAGTGTCGGGGGGTCTCCCCATTACTACACATCTGTTACACAGTGTCGGGGGGTCTCCCCATTACTACACATCTGTTACTTAGGGTTGGGGGATCTCCCCATTACTACACATCTGTTACACAGTGTCGGGGGATCTCCTCATTGCTACACATCTGTTACTCAGTGTTGGGGGATCTCCTCATTGCTACACATCTGTTACTCAGTGTTGGGGGGTCTCCCCATTACTACACATCTGTTACTAAGTGTCGGGGGATCTCCCCATTACTACACATCTGTTACTCAGTGTCGGGGGATCTCCCGATTACTACACATCTGTTACTAAGTGTCGGGGGATCTCCTTATTACTACACATCTGTTACTCAGTGTCTGGGGATCTCCTTATTACTACACATCTGTTACTCAGTGTTGGGAGATCTCCCCATTACTACACATCTGTTACTCAGTGTTGGGGGGTCTCCCCATTACTACACATCTGTTACTCAGTGTTGGGGGGTCTCCCCATTACTACACATCTGTTACTCAGTGTCTGGGGATCTCCTTATTACTACACATCTGTTACTCAGTGTTGGGAGATCTCCCCATTACTACACATCTGTTACTAAGTGTCGGGGGATCTCCTCATTGCTACACATCTGTTACTAAGTGTCGGGGGATCTCCTCATTGCTACACATCTGTTACTCAGTGTTGGGGGGTCTCCCTATTACTACACATCTGTTACTCAGTGTCGGGGGATCTCCTTATTACTACACATCTGTTACTCAGTGTCTGGGGATCTCCTTATTACTACACATCTGTTACTCAGTGTCTGGGGATCTCCTTATTACTACACATCTGTTACTAAGTGTCGGGGGATCTCCTCATTGCTACACATCTGTTACTCAGTGTCTGGGGATCTCCTTATTACTACACATCTGTTACTCAGTGTTGGGAGATCTCCCATTACTACACATCTGTTACTCAGTGTTGGGGGGTCCTCCCCATTACTACACATCTGTTACTCAGTGTTGGGGGGTCTCCCCATTACTACACATCTGTTACTCAGTGTCTGGGGATCTCCTTATTACTACACATCTGTTACTCAGTGTTGGGAGATCTCCCCATTACTACACATCTGTTACTAAGTGTCGGGGGATCTCCTCATTGCTACACATCTGTTACTAAGTGTCGGGGGATCTCCTCATTGCTACACATCTGTTACTCAGTGTTGGGGGGTCTCCCCATTACTACACATCTGTTACTCAGTGTCGGGGGATCTCCTTATTACTACACATCTGTTACTCAGTGTCTGGGGATCTCCTTATTACTACACATCTGTTACTCAGTGTCGGGGGATCTCCTCATTGCTACACATCTGTTACTAAGTGTCGGGGGATCTCCTCATTGCTACACATCTGTTACTCAGTGTTGGGGGGTCTCCCCATTACTACACATCTGTTACTCAGTGTCGGGGGATCTCCTTATTACTACACATCTGTTACTCAGTGTCTGGGGATCTCCTTATTACTACACATCTGTTACTAAGTGTCGGGGGATCTCCTCATTGCTACACATCTGTTACTCAGTGTTGGGGGGTCTCCCCATTACTACACATCTGTTACTCAGTGTCGGGGGATCTCCTCATTGCTACACATCTGTTACTCAGTGTTGGGGGGTCTCCCCATTACTACACATCTGTTACTCAGTGTCGAGGGATCTCCACATTACTGCATACCTGTTACTCAGTGTCGGGGGGTCGCCCCATTACTACACATGTATGATAATATTGATGTGTCCTCTCCATTATAATGTGAACTACATTCACTATGGGGGGGGAATTCATTTTTTCTCTGATGACACTCTTCTCTTTCTCTACAGATTGGCTAACAATGACCTATCAGACGGTTCCTGCCCCGACCTGGCATGTGGGATAAGTAATAACCCGGCACTGAGGACACTGAACCTGGCTGAGAACAATCTGGAGGGTCCGCACTTCCGAGGTGTAATGGAAGCTCTGACCACAGGCCAGATTAACAAGTTACTGTAAGTATGGCCAGAATATATTTTTAAGACACATTCACCCCCTCCCCCCCCCCCCCCCCCCAGGCCAATTTTCAGCTTTCAGGGCTGTCACACTTTGAATGACAATTGCTCAGTCATGCAACACTGTACCCAAATGAAGTTTCTATCACTTCTTTTTAGATAGAGTATTCTTTTGGTGGTATTTAAGAACCACCAAGTTTTTATTTATTGTTATGTGAACGAAAAAAATATTGAAAATTTTGTAAAAATAACACAATTTTATTAATTTCTTTTATAAAAAATTGTCTTTCTTCGTAAATTTAGGCCAAAATGTATTCTGCTACATTTTGGTGGTAACAATGTGCCAAATCAGTGTATACTATTTAGTCTTTAGGAAAGTTATAGAGTCTTCAAACTATGGGATATACTGTATAATAATAATAATAATAATATACTGCATATTTGAAAGTTGATCAATCCTGATGTACTGACGCCGATCTCATTTCTTGAGGCCCAAAAGCACTAGGACAGTACAAACACCGCCTCCCCCCCAAATTACCCTTTTTTGGAAAGTAGACACCCCAAGGTGTTTAGTAAGAGGCATGGTGAGTTTTTTTTAGAAGTTGCCAATTTTTGTAACAATTTTTTTAGAAAATGAAGAAATAAAATAATATTTTTCTTTTTTTACATACTGTCACCAGTGCAGTACAGTGTCATCATGTGACTGGTGTGGTGGTGATCAGGGATACTGACTGGTGACAGTGTATTAAAAAAAAAAAAATTATATATATATATATAGTTAAACAGTTATATACTTTATATATTTTTATATACTTTTTAAAAAAATTTCAATTCTTTTTACAGTTTTTCTTTACATATTGTGACCAGAGCAGTACATTGTTACCATAGTGACATTGTACTACTCTGGGGAGATGATCAGGATTTTCTTTACACTAAGATTGCTTATAACAGTGAAGATCATTTCTTGAGGCCCAAAAACACCAGGACAGTACAACCCCCCCCCGCCCAAAAAAAAAAAAATTACCCTTTTTTTGGAAAGTAGACACACAAAGGTGTTCAGTAATTGTAAAAAAATGTTTTTGAAAATGAAGAAATGAATTGACATTTTACATACTGTCACCAGTGCAGTACAGTCTCATCATATGACTGGTGTGGTGGTGATCGGGGATACTGACTGGTGACAGTATAATACAAAAAAAAAATACAAATATATATATATCCTTTTTTAAACATTTTTTACTTTTTTTTTTTTACAGTTTTGTTGTTTGTTTTACATATTGCGACCAGAGCGGTACATTGTTACCACAGTGACATTGTACTACTCTGGAAAGATGATCATTTCTTGATGCCCAAAAAACACCAGGACAGTACAACCCCCCCCCCCCCCCCAAATTACCCTTTTTTTGGAAAGTAGACACCCCAAGGTGTTCAGTAATTGTAACATTTTTTTTAGAAAATGAAGAAATGAATTAACATTGTTTCTTTTTACATACTGTCACAGTGCAGTACAGTGTCATCGTGTGACTGGTGTGGTGGTGATCAGGGATACTGACTGGTGACAGTGTATTACAAAAAAAAAAAAAAATTATATATATATATATATATATATATATATATATATATATTTAAACAGTTATATACTTTATATATTTTTATATACTTTTTAAAAAAATTTCAATTCTTTTTACAGTTTTTCTTTACATATTGTGACCAGAGCAGTACATTGTTACCATAGTGACATTGTACTACTCTGGGGAGATGATCAGGATTTTTTTTACACTAAGATTGCTTATAACAGTGAAGATCATTTCTTGAGGCCCAAAAACACCAGGACAATACAACCCCCCCCCCCCAAAAAAAAAAAATTACCCTTTTTTTGGAAAGTAGACACACAAAGGTGTTCAGTAATTGTAAAAAAATGTTTTTGAAAATGAAGAAATGAATTAACATTTTACATACTGTCACCAGTGCAGTACAGTCTCATCATATGACTGGTGTGGTGGTGATCGGGGATACTGACTGGTGACAGTATAATACAAAAAAAAAATACAAATATATATATACACTTTTTTAAACATTTTTACTTTTTTTTCTTTTACAGTTTTGTTGTTTGTTTTACATATTGCGACCAGAGCAGTACATTGTTACCACAGTGACATTGTACTACTCTGGAAAGATGATCATTTCTTGATGCCCAAAAAACACCAGGACAGTACAACCCCCCCCCCCCAAATTACCCTTTTTTTGGAAAGTAGACACCCCAAGGTGTTCAGTAATTGTAACATTTTTTTTAGAAAATGAAGAAATGAATTAACATTGTTTCTTTTTACATACTGTCACAGTGCAGTACAGTGTCATCATGTGACTGGTGTGGTGGTGATCAGGGATACTGACTGGTGACAGTGTATTACAAAAAAAAAAAAAAATTATATATATATATATATATATATTTAAACAGTTATATACTTTATATATTTTTATATACTTTTTAAAAAAATTTCAATTCTTTTTACAGTTTTTCTTTACATATTGTGACCAGAGCAGTACATTGTTACCATAGTGACATTGTACTACTCTGGGGAGATGATCAGGATTTTTTTTACACTAAGATTGCTTATAACAGTGAAGATCATTTCTTGAGGCCCAAAAACACCAGGACAGTACAACCCCCCCCCCCCCAAAAAAAAAAAAATTACCCTTTTTTTGGAAAGTAGACACACAAAGGTGTTCAGTAATTGTAAAAAAATGTTTTTGAAAATGAAGAAATGAATTAACATTTTACATACTGTCACCAGTGCAGTACAGTCTCATCATATGACTGGTGTGGTGGTGATCGGGGATACTGACTGGTGACAGTATAATACAAAAAAAAAATACAAATATATATATATACTTTTTTAAACATTTTTTACTTTTTTTTTTTTTACAGTTTTGTTGTTTGTTTTACATATTGCGACCAGAGCAGTACATTGTTACCACAGTGACATTGTACTACTCTGGGGAGATGATCATTTCTTGATGCCCAAAAAACACCAGGACAGTACAACCCCCCCCCCCCCCCCCAAATTACCCTTTTTTTGGAAAGTAGACACCCCAAGGTGTTCAGTAATTGTAACATTTTTTTTAGAAAATGAAGAAATGAATTAACATTGTTTTTTTTTACATACTGTCACAGTGCAGTACAGTGTCATCATGTGACTGGTGTGGTGGTGATCAGGGATACTGACTGGTGACAGTGTATTACAAAAACAAATACAAAAAAAAAATACAAATACACATATATATATATATATATACACACACTTTAACATTTTTTTACTTTTTTTTACAATTTTGTTGTTTTTTTTTTACATATTGCGACCAGAGCAGTACATTGTTACCATAGTGACATTGTATTACTCTGGGGAGATGATCAGGATTTTTTTACACTAAGATTGCTTATAACAGTGATGATCATTTTTATGCCTGACATCCATTCATTGGTTGGACACAGTGGGTGACAGATCAAGCCGCAGCAGGGCCACTAGATCGCATGGAAGGTGTTCGCCTGGAAGACATTATATGACGTTCACCCAGGATAACAATGTTCCTGCTCAGCTGTTTTTTTACAGTAGGCTGGGCAGGAGGTAGTTAACCCCCCTGGCGGTATTCCCGAGTGTAGCTCGGGGTAAAGTTTCAGCACCACAAGCGGTAACCCCCCCCGAGCTACACTCGAGAATACACTGCAGCGCTGCTCCGGGATCTCTTCTTCACTTACCTTGTCCTGCGCTCCCGCGATGTCCCTCCTGCAGTGTCCCCGGCAATGTCCTCCGGCCGATGCCGGCATCTGTCTTCCGGGTTTCGTTCCCTGCGACGTCGGGACGTACGGGGGATGGAAATGGCGGGAAACTCAAAATTGTAAAAAAGTGACATTCACTAAATACACTAAAATCACATAGTATAACATTCCTGTATCAAACCATTTCACATACATTTTGTCCCGAGTGCTTTGTCCGGCGCCCTGCCTGCATTTTTACTGTTCTTTCTGCCTGGAAACTGAGAAACGTCCATGGCGTCCAAAAAGCGTCCCTTTAGGTCAGACGCGGTTTTAGACCGGCTAGAGAACAGCGATAGTAAATCAGAACCACTTGCAGAATTGAGTGATAATGATTGGTGGGGGAAATTCCTCATCAGACACTGAAAACGATTCTGCGACTGAGCTCAGCGATGTGCGAACTTGGCGCTATATTTCACATTTCAGTGTTTTTGGTTTGATTATATTATTGAATTAAATGTATTATTATTATATTATTATTTTTTATGATTATTTATTATATTATAATTTATGATTTCGTGTTTCAAATTTTATCATCCCCGGGATGTTACTAGACTCTTGTTCGGACAGATTTCAGTGAGTTATTCCTAAGAATTACAGGCCGACAAAAAAAATACATATTTCCATGCAAAAAAATGTACCGCTTTGAGCACAGAAATACTGACATAATCAGACCGCCAGGGAGGTTAAACCCCTTTGTTTCATAAAGTCATTTAGCTAGTAAAATGGATGATATTGTAGGAGGCCATACACGGGGGAAAACGTTTTTGCGATGAAAGCAGAGGTCATGCACACAGTGGCGTCCCTAGGGTTGGTGTCACCCGGTGCGATAACACTTGGTGACACCCCCTCCGACGATCCCCGCAGAATGGATCGGATCTGCAGATTGAGCATAATGGATCGGACTCCGATCCATTATGCTCAATCCGCAGATTTGATCCATCCTGCGGGGATCGTCGGCTTGCTTTACAACTTACCTTTTCATGAAGTGGGTCCGGTGTCACCCCGTATAGGTTGCATGCTGACAATCCCCGCAGGATGGTATGGATCTGGGGATTGGGGAGCATAATGGATCGGAGTCCATCCTGCGGGGATCATCGGCTTTATTTACAACTTACCTTTTCATGGAGCGGGACCGGTGTCACTCCATATAGGTTGCATGCAGCACAGTGGGTAAATGGTTAGCACTTCCGCCTGGCAGTACTTGGGGTCGTTGGTTCGAATCCCAACCATGGCACCACCTGCCTGGAGTTTGCATGTTCTCCCTGTGCCTGCGTGGGTTTTCTCCGGGCACTCCGGTTTCCTCCCACACTCCAAAGACATGCTGGTAGGTTAAGTGGCCCTAGTATGTGTATGTATGAATGTGAGTTAGGGACCTTCGATTGTACGCTCCTCGGGGGCGGGGACTGATGTGAATGTACAATATATATGTAAAGCGCTGCGTAAATTGATGGCGCTATATAAGTACCTGAAATAAATAAATGCTGACAATCCCCGCAGGATGGTTCGGATCTGCGGATTGAGCATAATGGATTGGAGTCCGATCCATTATGCTCCCCAATCCGTAGATCCCATCCATCCTGCGGGGATCGTCGGCATGCAACCTATAAAGGGTGACACTGGACCCGCTCCGCGAAAAGGTAAGTTGTAAAGAAAGCCGACAATCCCCGCAGGATGGATCCGGACCATCCTGCGGGGATCATCGGCTTTCTTTACAACTTACTTTTTCGTGGAGCGGGTCCAGTGTCACCCCGTGCGGTCAGTGTCACCCAGCGCGGGCCGCACCCCCTGCCTCGGGATGCCCCTGGATGCACAGATAGTCTGAGATACTAAACTGCGTTTCCATCTGTATTTTCTATGCAATGATATAAGATGCGTTTGTAACAATGCACTACGCCTGCGTTGTGGGTTATATTGTGCCTTAGAAGTGCCTACAAGGATTGTTGTCTAACTGTTTCTTTGTTCTGTTTTTATAACAATAAAAATATTGCAACAGAAAGCAGAGGTGATGTAACATTCTTTATTTTCCGCTGTGTGATGAGACACCTAGCTAGCAGGTGGGAAGCCTCACTTTCCTCTTTAACCCCCGGTTCACACCTATGCGGCCGTGCGGCCCACGTTCTGCTCGGCACAAGAGTCCATTCATTTGAATGGACTCCTGTGCCCCGGGACACGCAGGGAAGAAGTCCCTGCACTACTTTGGGAAACTCGGTTCCCAGTATGGTTGCGTTTCCCAGTGCGGGTGGTGTGCCATTAGAACTAATGGCACCCGCCCACGGGTCCGCAATTCTCTGTGCGGGTGGTGAGGCTGCATGGATTTTCAATCGGATCCACAGCGGCACCACCCGCATAGATGTGAACCGGAGGGTCACTGTGTGTCAGAGCTTACTGAGCTCAAAGAGGGAAAATTGTTGGTGCTGCTTAGCTGGTGCCTCTGTGACTGAAGTCGCCAATTTATTTGCCGTGTCGCTAGGTGCAGTGTCAAAGGTTATGATGGCGTTATCAGTTTCTGGGAAAATGTCGTCTGATAAGTATTAAGTCAATGTAATTGACCTAAAACGGCCCTGTGGTCACATTCGGTCAATTACGTCTCGAGCATCCCTGCCCTTTGACAAATGGCCAGTTTCTGGGCAAGGACTGAGCCGTCTACAGCTCATTAGCCTGCTGCCTTCCAGATTTGGACTGGACCTGGTTCAGAATGAATTCCATTATATTTTTTTTAAGTATATTGTCTGGTGTTTTCTAATGTGATCTAATAGAAATTATTCCGATAGAAAGAAATAAGTTCCCCTCATGCAGACCAGGGTTCCTCCAAAAATTACCAGGGGGTTCCTTGAGCAATGAGCAATTTCTGCCTCTCAGATAAATTCCCTCTAAGACCATGGATATTTGTATCTCTCTATAAGGGGGTCATTCTTCCCAATGACCACAAATGTAAGGAACATTCTTCCCACTGACCATCACACCGATGTATCATGAGCAGGGGCGGACTGACCATTTGAGCACTAGGGCACTGCCCGAGGGCCGGGGGTCAGTAGGGGGCCCCATGAAATGCCCCTGGTACCTTTTTTATAGGCTTTTTTTGGGTGTACTTTGAGTGTGGGCAAGGACATAGGGGACCCATGATCCCCTATTGCCCGAGGGCCCCATGAGTTGTCAGTCCGCCCCTGATCATGAGTTGTAGATAGAGTCATTTTTAGCCGGGGTTACCTGAGACTGGAAAGTTATTTCAAGGGTTCCTCTGTGTTGATAAGGTTGAGAAAGCCTGTTGTAGACAATAGTTCATTCATTGCTGGGGGAGAAATTAATTTTCTGTGGGTTACATTTCTCTCTTCTTCAATGTAATTGACTTAAAACAGCCACGTGGTCACATTCGGTCAATTATGTCTTGAGCATCCCTGCCCTTTGATGAACGGACAGTTTCTGGGCAAGGACTGAGCCATCTACAGCTCATTAGCCTGGCACTGACGGCTGCCTTCCAGGTTTGGACAGGACCTCGTTCAGAATTAATTCCATTCAAATATTTTTTTAAAGTAATTGTCTGGGGTTTTCTAATGTGATCTAATAGAAATGATTCTGATAGAGAGAAATAAGTTCCCATCATGTAGACCAGGGTTTCTCAACCAGGGTTCCTCCAAAAATTACAAGGGGGTTCCTTGAGCAATGAGCAGTTTCCACCTCTCAGATAAATTCCCTCTAAGACCATTGATATTTGTATCTATCTATAAGGGGGTCATTCTTCCCAATGACCACAAATGTAACGAGCATTCTTCCGACTGACCATCACACCGATGTATCATGGGTTGTAGATAGAGTAATTTTTAGCCAGGGTTCCCTGAGACCAGAAAGTTATGTCAAGGGTTCCTCTGTGTTGGAAAGGTTGAGAAAGGCTGTTGTAGACAATAGTTCATTCATTGCTGGGGGAGAAATTAATTTTCTTCTGGTTACATTTCTCTCTTCTTCCATAGCTTGTCCTATAATCACCTAACAGACAGTTCCTGCCCTGACCTTGCATCTGGAATAAGGAATAACCAGACACTGAAAACACTGAACCTGTCTGAGAACAATCTGGAGGGTCCTCATTTCATGGATCTGATGGAAGCTCTGACCACAAGCCTAATCGAGGAATTATAGTGAGTATAACAGAACTAAATGAAATATCAATCCGCACAATGATCACAATCCCACCAGGCAGGGGTGTCCCTAGGGTTAGTGTAACCCGGTGCGATAACACTTGGTGACACCCCCTCCGGCAATCCCCGCAGGATGGATCGGATCTACAGATTGAGCATAATGGATCTGAGTCCAATCCATTATGCTCAATTCTCAGATCCGATCCATCCTGCAGGGAACGTCGGCATGCAACCAATACGGGGTGACACCGGACCCGCTCCACGAAAAGGTAAGTTGTAAAGCAAGCCGATGATCCCCGCAGGATGGATCGGATCTGCGGATTGGGGAGCATAATGGATCGGACTACGATCCATTATGCTCAATCCGCAGATCCGATCCATCCTGCGGGGATCGCATTTGGCTAGGGTCAGTGTCACTACTGGTAGCATGAGGCCATACCTGGACCCTACAGAGGTTGCACAGGCAGTCCAACTCCTCCAGGATGGCACATCAATACCTGCCATTGCCAGGTTTGCTGTGTCTCCCAGCACAGTCTCAAGAGCATGGAGGAGATTCCAGGAGACAGGCAGCTACTCTAGGAGAGCTGGACAGGGCCGTAGAAGGTCCTAAACCAATCAGCAGGACCGGTATCTGCTCCTTTGTGCAAGGAGGAACAGGATGAGTCCTGAAAGAGCCCTACAAAATGATTAAAGTACAATACGATTCACGTCAATGGTATTCTATGGTCATCCTAAGAATGGAGATATCACATCTATACATGGATGGCAATATTGGAGTTTTATAAAGTGATTTCATCAGGGGCGGACTGACAACTCATGGGGCCCCCGGGCAATAGGGGATCATGGGGCCCCTGTGTCCTTGCCCAAACTCAAAAAGTCTATGAAAAAGGTACCAGCGGCATCTCATGGGGCCCCCTACTGTCCCCGAGCCCTCGGGCAGTGCCTGAGTTTCCAAATGGTCAGTCCGCCCCTGGATTTCATATAAATGATGCCAGTTATAAAACATGAGTTATCATCATATAGAGAATAATTATATTCATTCCTGGGGGAAAAACAAATTTTATTTTCATCCTCGTTATAGCTGTGATTATTTTTTGATATTATTATGCAGGATTTACCTGGTGCCAAACGTGTGTGCCGTGCTTTACAACATACAGGGAGACAGTACAGTTACAATACAAGCCAAGGTTGGATGTCAGGAGGTCCTCGCTCCTGGGAGCTTACAATCTAAAAGTATACCATCTGGTAACGTTCTTCTCTTCTTCTACAGTTTGGCCAATAACAACCTAACAGACAGTTCCTGCCCCCACCTGGCCAGTGGAATACGAAATAATCAGACGCTGAAGAGACTGGACCTGTCTAAGAACAATCTGGAGGGTCCTCATTTCAGGGACCTGATGGCAGCTCTGACAACAAGCCGGATTGAGGAATTAAAGTAAGAGCAGCTTCCTGATTGGTGAAATTTGGCGTCAAGAGCACAAGTCCCTACTGCTGCTATAGCCTTGTTAGAACGCCATCCCTCCTGCTGAGGCCGAACCCTCTACCATTTTGTCCACACTACCCACATGAAAAAATATATATTTGAAATACTACAATTTTGGCCATATTCAATATATATATATATATGTGTGTGTGTGTCTGTACAGTGGGGCAAAAAAATATTTAGTCAGCCACCAATTGTACAAGTTCTCCCACTTACAAAGATGAGAGGCCTGTAATTGGCATCATAGGTAGACCTCAACTATGAGAGACAAAATGAGAAAACAAATCCAGACAATCACATTGGCTGATCTGGAAAGAATTTATTTGCAAATTATGGTGGAAAATAAGTATTTGGTGAATATGAAAAGTTCATGTCAATACTTTGTTATATATCCTTTGTTGGCAATGACAGAGGTCAGACGTTTCCTGTAAGTCTTCACAAGGTTGGCACACACTGTTGCTGGTATGTTGGCCCATCCTCCATGCAGATCTCCTCTAGAGCAGTGATGTTTTGGGGCTGTCGCTGGGCAACACGGACTTTCAACTCCCTCCAAAGGTTTTCTATGGGGTTGAGATCTGGAGACTGGCTAGACCACTCCAGGACCTTGAAATGCTTCTTACGAAGCCACTCCTTCGTTGCCCGGGCGGTATGTTTGGGATCATTGTCATGTTGGAAGACCCAGCCACGTTTCATTTTCAATGCCCTTGCTGATGGAAGGAGGTGTGCACTCAAAATCTCATGATACATGGCCCCATTCATTCTGTCCTGTACATGGATCAGTCGTCCTGGTCCCTTTGCGGAGAAACAGCCCTAAAGCATGATGTTGCCACTCCCATGCTTCACAGTAGGTATGGTGTTCTTTGGATGCAACACAGCATTCTCTCTCCTCCAAACACGATGAGTTGTGTTTCTACCAAACAGTTCTATTTTGGTTTCATCTGACCATATGACATTCTCCCAATCCTCTTCTGGATCATCCAAATGCTCTCTAGCAAACTTCAGACGGGCCGGACATATACTGGCTTAAGCAGGGGGACACGTCTGGCACTGCAAGATCTGAGTAACTGGCGGCGTTGTCAGGAATGGACTTGCCAATAATGGTGGGACTCACCTGCCTTGTGGGCTGCAGTACCAGGGCTGGCCAGCGGGTGCTCTCAGCAATCAGAGACTCACCCCTGCAATCAGCCAAACACCTGAAGCTGATTACGGGGGTTGTATTTAAGGAATGGCCAGACTCACAGTCAAGGCCGTGGTGTGTGTTTTCCATGGGCCCCTGTATCTTGTAACTTGTATCCTGTATTCCTGTTCCTGTTTCTGTCTGACTTGTTGCCGACCCTGCCTGATCCTGACCTCTGCTGACTTCTCCTGTTTGATCCCTGGCTTGTGACCCTGACCATTCTCTGCCTGACCCTCTGCACCGCGCTGCCCGTGAGTTACTGAACCCAGCTTGTGACCCCGACCACTCTCCCGCCTGTTCCTGGTACTCCGTTTGCCCGTTTGCTACTGACCCGGCCTGCCTGATGACTCTTGCATTGTATGTATTGTTATCTGTGGGTGGTTTGGTTTGGTTTGTTTGCACTGTGTTTAGGTTTAGTTTTGCACTGCGTTTTGTATTGTTAGTCTTAATAAATTATATTGTTTATAACATATCTGAAGCCTGCGTTTCCCTGCGTCAGTCCACACACCTCTGGTCATACCCAGATTCCTGACAGGTGTAGTGTGTTACTGATGGTAGCCTTTGTTACGTTGGTCCCAGCTCTCTGCAGGTCATTCACTAGGTCCCCCCGTGTGGTCCTGGGATTTTTGCTCACCGTTCTTGTGATCATTTTGACCCCACGGGGTGAGATCTTACGTGGAGCCCCAGATCGAGGGAGATTATCAGTGGTCTTGTATGTCTTCCATTTTCTAATTATTGCTCCCACAGTTGATTTGTTCACACCAAGCTGCTTGCCTATTGTAGATTCAGTCTTCCCAGCCTGGTGCAGGTCTACAATATTGTTTCTGGTGTCCTTCGACAGCTCTTTGGTCTTCACCATAGTGGAGTTTGGAGTGTGACTGTTTGAGGTTGTGGACAGGTGTCTTTTATACTGATAACAAGTTCAAACAGGTGCCATTGATACAGGTAATGAGTGCAGGACAGAGGAGCCTCTTAAAGAAGAAGGTACAGGTCTGTGAGAGCCAGAAATCTTGCTTGTTTGTAGGTGACCAAATACTTATTTTCCACCATAATTTCCAAATAAATTCTTTCCAGATCAGCCAATGTGATTGTCTGGATTTGTTTTCTCATTTTGTCTCTCATAGTTGAGGTCTCCCTATGATGCCAATTACAGGCCTCTCTCATCTTTGTAAGTGGGAGAACTTGTACAATTGGTGGCGGACTAAGTACTTTTTTGCCCCACTGTACAGACACACATATATATATATATATAATGTATGTGTGTGTGTGTATATATATATATGTGCACTAGAAATTCTGAGGACCCTCTGCACACTGGTATATACCCTTTCAAGCAGACTATGCAATAAATAGGGATATCTAGTCTGCTTAAAAGGGTATATACCAGTGTGCAGAGGGTCCTCAGAATTTCTAGTGTTAATATGTGGCTACACCCCTTTAGCACCTGATGGATAAATGCATGCACTAACTGTTGGGATTTGAGCACAGGGATCTCTTGTTTGTTGTATATATATATGTGGGCTTTAACAAGGGGGCCCCCAGATCCCAGCTTTCCTCAGGTGTATGAATATTCTGTACTCTTAGTCATTCAAGTGTCAAAAATAAAAACACAGAGACAGTTTTTTTAAAAAATAAACATTTATTTTAACAAATAAATAAACAACCCCCCTCCACCCCCCAAACAATCTCCCATTATCAATCACGATGGATGCCGACGACCAGAAAAAAAAAAAAAACACGTCTGCACTCATCGCTTGCCTCCCGGCGACTGACATCTCTGGTTCCCACCGATGATAAATAAACAAAGGGGGGCGTGGTCACTGGTGACACCTTTTATTTAGCGTCCTTGGGCACACACCAACTGACAGCTCCGGTAGCCAATGCCGTCCGTAGATAAACCAAGGGGTGGGGTCGCCTGTCATGGGGGGAGGGGAGAGGAGGGGGACATGCTGTTTTTATTTTTCACTTGTTAACCATTTGCCCTCCAGAGGATTTACCCTCCCCCCTTCCTCACCAGGCCATTTTTTGTGTTACAGCGCTACTTTACTTCAACTGACAATTGCGCGCTCATGCACCCAAATGAAATTTACGTCCTTTTTTTCCCACAAATAGAGCTTTCTTTCAGTGGTATTTGATCACCTCTGCATTTTTTTTTGTGCTATAAAAAAAAAGACCGCCAATTTTGAGAAAAAAACTATATTTTTGACTTTTTGCTATATACATTGTCCAGTAAAAAAATTTAAAAAATCAAATTTCCTCAGAAATTTAGGCCAAAATGTATTCTGCTCCGTGTCTTTGCTAAAAAAGATCCCAAAACGTGTAAATTAATTGGTTTACATGAAAGTTATACAAATGGCGGGATAGATACTGGGATTTTTATTTTTTAAACAGACACCAATGACAGGTGCTATTCCTCCCATTGACACCAACAATGGGGCAGTATTCTTTCCACAGACACCAACGACGGGTGCTATTCCTCCATCTGACACCAACAATGGGGCAATTTTCCTCCCACTAACACCAACAATAGGGCACTATTCCTCCCACTGACACCAACATTGGGGCACTATTCCTCCCACTGACACCAACATTGGGGCACTATTCCTCCCACTGACACCAACATTGGGGCACTATTCCTCCCACAGACACCAACGATGGGTTGCTATTTCTCCCACAGACACCAACAATGGGGCAATTTTCCTCCCACTAACACCAACAATAGGGCACTATTCCTCCCACTGACACCAACATTGGGGCACTATTCCTCCCACTGACACCAACATTGGGGCACTATTCCTCCCACTGACACCAACATTGGGGCACTATTCCTCCCACAGACACCAACGATGGGTTGCTATTTCTCCCACAGACACCAACAATGGGGCAATTTTTCTCCCACTAACACCAACATTGGGGCACTATTCCTCCCACAGTCACCAACGACGGGTGCTATTCCTCCATCCGACACCAACAAAGGGGCACTATTCCTCCCACAAACACCAACGACGGGTTGCTATTCCTCCCACTGACACCAACAATAGGGCACTATTCCTCCCACTGACACCAACAATGGGTTGCTATTTCTCCCAATGACACCTAAAATAGTGCACTATTCCTCCCACTGGCACCGATGACGGGGTACTATTCCTTCCCCCCAATACCAGAGATGTGTTGTTTACATCCACTAATGTCAGGACAATTTCTACTCCCACTGGCCACAGTCTGTCCCCCCCCCTAAAGTCTGAAGGACCATAAACTGGCCCTTTGCTTGGAAAGTTTCCAGACCCCTGATGTAGAGAATAGTTACATTTATTCCTGGGGCAGAAATTAATTTTCCTCTGGTAAATTTCTTTTCTTCTTCTACAGTTTGTATAAAAATAACCTAACAGACGGCTCCTGCCCCGACCTTGCATCAGGAATAAGAGATAACCCAACACTGAGGACTCTGGACCTGTCCGAGAACAATCTGGAGGGTCCTCACTTCAGGGATCTGATGGAAGTTCTGACCTCAAGCCGGATAGAGGAATTACAGTGAGTATGAGAGATCTGACTGGGACGATAATATTCGGGGAGATTGCATTAATGTTATATAAATATGGAAATGTACTTCGAATTCATCCTTAGACTCCATAAAGAGACAATCCCGGACAGTTGTCCACTTCTTGATTTCACATTCAGTGATCATTCATGAAGGACTCTTTTCCTAAAATTTTATATTTCACTGTTATTTATTCCCAACTGCCTGTCCACCAACAAAGCTCATTCTTATGTTTCTAGGTGAGAGAAGGATCTTGGAAACACCAAATCCTAGTAGGGTTTGCAAAAATTCGGTCCACCACTGCCTGTTGCTCAATCAATATAACTTCCCCAGAATCTGCTCTTTAGGGTACCGAAATAGCAACTTGTTGTTGGTGTCAGTGAGAGGAATAGTGCCCCATCGTTGTTGTCTTTGGGAGGAATAGTGCCCCATTGTTGGTGTCAGTGGGAGGAATAGTGCCCCATCATTGGTGTCTGTGGGAGGAATAGTGCCCCATCGTTGGTGTGTTTGGGAGGAATAGTGCCCCATCATTGGTGTCAGTGGGAGGAATAGTGCCCCAACATTGGTGTCAGTGGGAGGAATAGTGCCCCATCATTGGTGTCTGTGGGAGGAATAGTGCCCCATCATTGGTGTCTGTGGGAGGAATAGTGCCCCATCATTGGTGTCTGTGGGAGGAATAGTGCCCCATCGTTGGTGTGTTTGGGAGGAATAGTGCCCCATCATTGGTGTCAGTGAGAGGAATAGTGCCCCATCATTGGTGTCTGTGGGAGGAATAGTGCCCCGTCGTTGGTGTGTTTGGGAGGAATAGTGCCCCATCATTGGTGTCAGTGAGAGGAATAGTGCCCCATCGTTGGTGTCAGTGGGAGGAATAGTGCCCCATCATTGGTGTCAGTGAGAGGAATAGTGCCCCATCGTTGGTGTCAGTGGGAGAAATAGAAACAGGTCGGTGTCTGTGGAAGGAATAGTGCCCCACTGTTGGTGTCAGTGTAAGGAATAGTACCCATTGTTGGTGTCTATGGGAGGAAAGGTGCCCCATTGTTGGTGTACATGGTTCCATCCATACTTGCCTACCTCCACCCTTCACACTCCCCAATATGCTTCAGAGGCTGTACCAGCACAGGAGGCACTATACATGTCTGGTGGACCTACCCAATGGTAGGCAGAATGTGGACCAAAATATTCAATTTACTCCACTGTCCCATCCCGAGAGACCCTTGGCTCATACATCTTCGTTTATATGGTGCTTACCAAGTGGTATATTTAGGATTTGTATTGCCCTAGGCAACACAAAATACACCCCCAACCCGAAGAGTGCCTCATTGACCAACAACACCCCTGCCCCCCCCCACCCGAGAGAGCCCTCCACAACCATTGCCACCCTACATCGGCCACTCCCCTCCCAGCAAGAGAGAGAAAGACACTCACCTTCACAGCTCTGGACATCTCCGGGAACGAGAGTCAAGCAGCCCGCAGCCTCTCTCAGATCCCATCTGGTCCCCAAGCCGCATTTGTGTCCCATCTTCTGTCCCTTCTTCCAGGAGGGCAGTGCTGCCCCCTTGAAAAATGCCACGCTAGGCAAATGCCTTGTTTGCCTTGTGGTAAATACGCCCGTGTACTTACCCCCGGAGGAGTCACTGATGTTGGGGTTCAATTACTTCAAATGGAAATGACCCCATTTGGCACTGCCACACCCTCTGACACACCAGGTCTGTAGAAAGAATATGTATTGGGCAACACACCACAGGAGGCAACACCAAAAAAATTACAACAACAATAAAACAGTAAATCAAATGTATACAACACAACAAAAATAATGTGAGGCCCAATTATGTCTGGAACCAATGCCCCTGTGGGCACCTGAACACTAAGTCTGGGGGGGGGATGGTTCCCACTACAGGTAATGCTCAGCTAGAGGCCAAAAGGTCCCAGAGTCTCTCCAAAACCCTTCTTACTGGCCAATGGGGTACTAAAGGTTGGGGCCCAGAGTCCTGCATGGAGCGCTCAGGTAAATTTGTATCTCACAGTAAGGGGCTTAAGTGCCCAGATAAGTCCCAAGCAGGGGCGGACTGACAACTCATGGGGCCCCTGGGCAATAGGGGATCATGGGGCCCCTGTGTCCTTGCCCAAACTCAAAAAAGCCTATGAAAAAGGTACCAGGGGCATCTCACGGGGCCCCCTACTGACCCCGGGCCCTCGGGCAGTGCCCGAGTTTCCAAATGGTCAGTCCACCCCTGCTCCCAAGTTAGGGTGGTAGTGTCCCTCTAAAAGGAGGATAAGGGGGTTGGGGCCAGTGGCTTCTCACCACTATGCAGTCTGTTGTCAAGCCTCTTCCCATTCTCCCCATGTACAAAAACCTGGATGCTTAAGGGGTGTTTCCTGTGGAATCCGTGACTTGGAAAGCGCTCTAATGATGGGGCATTATTATTTCTACTGACACCAACAATGGGGCACTATTCCCCCTAAAGACACCAATGATGGAATACTATTCCTCCAACTGACACCAAAGATGGGCTATTATTCCTTCCATTGATAACAATGATGGGGCACTATTCATCCCACTGACACCAACAATGGGTCATTATTCCTTCCACTGACACTAATGTTGGGGCACTATTCATCCCACTGACACCAACAATGGGTCATTATTCCTTCCACTGACACCAATGTTGGGGCACTATTCCTCCCATTGATACTAATGATTGGGTACTATTCCTTCCACTAATACCAATGATGCAGCACTATTCCTCCCACTGACACCAATGATGGGGCACTATTCCTCCCACTGACACCAATGATGGGGCACTATTCCTCCCACTGACACCAAGGATGGGGCACTATTCCTTCCACTGACAACAACAATGGGGCACTATTCCTCCCAATGACACCAATGATGGGGCACTAATTCTTCCAATATTACCAATGATGGGGCACTATTCCTCCCACTGACACCAATGATGGGGCACTGTTCCTTCTACTGACAACAACAATGGGACACTTGCTCCCAATGACACCAATGATGGGGCACTATTCCTCCCATTGACAACAATGATGGAACACTATTTCTCCCACTGACACCAATTATGGGGCACTAATCCTTCCAATGTTACCAATGATGGAACACTATTCCTCCCACTGACACCAATGATGGGGCACTATTCCTCCCACTGATAACAATGATGGTGCACTATTCCTCCCTATGACACCAATGATGGGGCACTATTCCTCCCACTGACACCAATGATGGGGCACTATTCCTCCCACTGACACCAATGATGTGACACTATTCCTCCCACTGACACCAATGATGTGACACTATTCCTCCCACTGACACCAATGATGGGGCACTATTCCTCCCACTGATAACAATGATGGGGCACTATTCCTCCCAATGACACCAATGATGTGACACTATTCCTCCCACTGACACCAATGATGGGACACTATTCCTCCCACTGACACCAATGATGGGGCACTATTCCTCCCACTGATACCAATGATGGGGCACTATTCCTCCCACTGATACCAATGATGGGGCACTATTCCTCCCAATGACACCAATGATGGGGCACTATTCCTCCCACTGACACCAATGATGGGACACTATTCCTCCCACTGACACCAATGATGGGGCACTATTCCTCCCACTGACACCAATGATGGGGCACTATTCCTCCCACTGATACCAATGATGGGGCACTATTCCTCCCAATGACACCAATGATGGGGCACTATTCCTCCCACTGACACCAATGATGTGACACTATTCCTCCCACTGATACCAATGATGGGGCACTATTCCTCCCACTGATACCAATGATGGGGCACTATTCCTCCCAATGACACCAATGATGAGGCACTATTCCTCCCACTGATACCAATGATGGGACACTATTCCTCCCACTGATACTAATGATGGGACACTATTCCTCCCACTGACACCAATGATGGGGCACTATTCCTCCCACTGATACCAATGATGGGACACTATTCCTCCCACTGATACTAATGATGGGACACTATTCCTCCCACTGACACCAATGATGGGGCACTATTCCTCCCACTGACACCAATGATGGGGCACTATTCCTCCTCCTACTGACCATGTAATTTTGTAATGTAATTTTTTTACTCCCACTGATCACCAAGCCTGAGGCATTGTTTACTACCAATGGCCACAGTCATAACTCACCTAAAGTATAATAAAAAGACAATAAACTGGCCCTTTGTTTAGAATGTTTGGGTCCCCTGACATATACAGTATATTGGTTATATGCAAAACTGGGGCAATTTGTTTCCAGTTGGTTTCCTTGGCTGGTTGTCTATGCATGTGTATGGATAGATTCACTGGTTTCCCTATTTAACTTTCTTTAGACTTTTTACATCTTTCATCTAGTAAAGATATCATTTTTGCACCAATGTGTAAATACCTATATTCACACAAATATTTATCTTATGTAAAACATGTACAGTATGTACACTATATTGCCAAAAGTATTGGTCGGCCGGCCTTTCCACACACATGACCTTTAATGGCCCCCCAGTCTTAGTCCGTAGGGTTCAATATTGAGTTGGCCCCGCCCTTCCCACACACATGACCATTAATGGCCCCCCAGTCTTAGTCCGTAGGGTTCAATATTGAGTTGGCCCCGCCCTTTGCAGCTATAACAGCTTCAACTCTTCTGGGAAGGCCATCCACAAGGTTTAGGAGGGTGTCTATGGGAAGGTTGGACCATTCTTCCAGAAGCACATTTGTCAGGTCAGGCACTGATGTCGGGGGAGGAGGCCTGGCTCGCAGTCTCCGCTCTAATTCATCCCAAAGGTGTTCTATGGGGTTGAGGTCAGGACTCTGTGCAGGACAGTCAAGTTCCTCCACCCCAAACTGGCCCCTCCATGTCTTTATGGACCTTGCTTTGTGCACTGGGGGGCAGTCATGTTGGAACAGGAAGGGGCCATCCCCAAACTCTTCCCACAAAGTTGGGACCATGAAATTGTCCAAAATATCTTGGTATGCTGACACCTTAAGAGGTCCCTTCTCTGGAACTAGGGGGCCAAGCCCAACCCCTGAAAAAAAAAACCCCACACCATAATCCCCCCTCCATCAAAATTTATATTTGGCACAATGCAGTCAGGCAAGTACCGTTCTCCTGGCAACCGCCAAACCCACGCACGTCCATCGGATTGCCAGAGAAGTGTGATCGGTCACTCCAGAGAAAACGTCTCCATCGCTTTGGAGTCCAGTGGCGGCGTGCTTTACGCCACGGCATTCGACGCTTTGCATTGCACTTGGTGATGGAAGGCTTGGATGCAGCTGCTCGGCCATGGAAACCCATTCCATGAAGCTCTCTACGCACTGTTTTTGGGCTCATCTGAAGGCCACACCAAGTTTGGAGGTCTTTAGCTATTGACTCTGCAGACAGTTTGCGACTTTTGCGCACTGTGCGCTTCAGCATGCGCTGACCCCGCCCTGTCATGTGACGTGGCCTACCACTTGGTGGCTGAGTTGCTGTTGCTCCCAGTTGCTTCCACTTTGTTATAATCCCACTAACAGTTGAGCGTGGAATATTTAGTAGCCAGGAAATGTCACGGATGGACTTATTGCCCAGGTGGCCACCTATCACGGGACCACGCTTGGAGTCACTGAGCTCCTGAGAGCGACCCATTCTTTCAGCAATGTTTGTAGATGCAGTCTGCATGCCTAGGGTCTTGATTTTCTATACCTGCGGCCAGGCCTGGACTGGGACAAAAAATAGGCCCAGGCATTGTAGACCGAGCAGCCAATTTCTGTGGGGGGGGGGGGGGGGGGGCAGAATATTCACAGAGTTTGTCCTCCGCAGTGTAATATAAATGGGCACTGTGATATAAAGGGGATTGCACTGTAAAGTGGCACTGTATTGATTACAGTGCCCCTTTACAGCGCAGTCCCCTTTATGTCACAGTGCCCCTTTACTTTACGGTGCCCCAAGAGATCTAATCACAGTGCCCCCTATATATTCAAAGAGATGGCCCAATCCAGCAAAGAGACATTCCCATCCAGCAAAGAGACATTCCCATCCAGCAAAGAGACATCCCCATTCAGCAAAGAGACAGCCCAGTCCAGCAAAGAGACATCCCAATCCACAAAGAGACATCCCAATCCACAAAGAGACGGGCTGTCTCTTTGTTGGACAGGGATGTCTCTTTGCTGGATGGGGATGTCCCTTCTTGGACTGGGCTGTTTCTTTGCTGGACTGAGATGTCTCTTTGCTGGACTTAACTGGGCAAAGAGACACCCGGTCCAGCAGAGACATGACAAGATTTTATCCGACCTACAGCTACAGTTAATTGAATTTCCTCAATACGCATTGATTGAGGAGTTCAATCAGCAGGGACTGCCTATGGTCTCTGCTTCTGATGTAAAGGGGGGTTCTGATGGGGACCCTAAAGCAAGAGGGGACTATTATGGGGACCCTTTTATAAGGGTATAAGGGAGGACAATGATGGCCATTCTGATGTAAGGTGGTTCTGATGGGGACCGTAAAAAGAAGAGGGGACTATGATGGGACCCTTTTAAAAGGGGGGCTCTGATGGGCATTCTGATGTAAGGGAGCTTTGAAGGGGACCCTGATGGAAGAGGGGACTATGATGGGGACCCTTTTGTAAAAGGGGTTCTGATGGGGACCCTGATGAAAGAGGAGACTATGATGTGGACCCTTATATAAGGGGGGTCTCTGATGGGCATTCTGATGTAAGGGGGGCTCTGAAGGAGACCATCATGGAAGAGGGGACTATGATGGGAACCATTTTGTAAGTGGGGCTCCAATGGGGACCCTTTAAGAAGAAGAGACTATGATGTGGACCCTTATATAAGGGGGGTCTCTGATGGGCATTCTGATGTAAGGGGGGCTCTGAAGGGGACCATGTTGGAAGAGGTAACTATGATGGGGACCATTTTGTAAATGGGGTTCCGATGGGGACCCTGTTGGAAGAGGGGACTATGATGTTGACCCTTTTAAAAGGGGGAGCACTGATGGGCATTCTGATCTAAGGGGGGCTCTGAAGGGGACCCTGATGGAAGAGGGGACTATGATGGGGACCTTTTTGTAAGGTGGTTTTCATGGGGACCCTGATAGAAGAAGAGACTATGATGAAGACCCTTTTATAACGGGGGAGCTCTGATGGGCATTCTGATGTAAGGGGGGCTCTGAAAGGGACCCTGATGGAAGAGGGGACTATGATGGGGACCCTTTTGTAAGGTGGTTTTGATGGGGACCCTGATGAAAGAGGAGACTATGATGTGGACCCTTATATAAGGGGGGGTCTCTGATGGGTATTCTGATGTAAGGGGGGCTCTGAAGGAGACCATCATGGAAGAGGGGACTATGATGAGGACCCTTTTGTAAGCGGGGGACTCTGATGGACATTCTCATTGTAAGGGGGGCTTTGATGGGGACTCTGCTTTAAGGGGGACAATGATTGACACCCTGATGTAAGGGGGGACCCTGATGGATATTTTTTTCAGGCCTGAGATTATTAGTAACATATACCATGTGCCCTTCTACTGACAAAAATGAAAAAAAATTGGAGTTAGGGAATAGCTGCATTCATTGTTGGGGGAGAATTTATTTTTTATTTCTTTTCCAGTTTGTCCTATAATCACCTGACGGACAGTTCCTGCCCCCACCTGGCCTCTGGAATAAGAAATAACCCGACATTGAGGACACTGGACCTGTCCTGGAACAACCTGGAGGGTTCTCATTTCAGTGATCTGATAGACGCTCTGACCACAAGCCACATCAAGGAATTACAGTGAGTATAACAGGACTGGCTGTGACTGATGACCACAATATATATGCAGTGATGGGATATTCGCCTGTTTATTTGCAGTCTGCTGCTCTGGTCATGTGTGCTTGTGTCACCCTTCTCATTGGTGGCTGCTGTGCCCTCTGAACTTTGTGAAAAGGTCAGCAAGTATGCCCGGGCTATTGCCATTGTTGGGTAGCTCCTCTAGAAGAGCACATGGACAGAGAGATGTGAATGGATGTCTAGAGGGAAGTAGACCTCCATTCACAGGGCACAGACTGTACTTCAATGCAGCATCCCGTCACTGAGACCTGCTATGATGACTCGCAATGTATGAATGTTCCTGTTTGAAGTTTGATGGTTTCCTGATAGGTTGTATATAGGTGTAGCCAGGGGCGGACTGACCATTCGTGCACTCGGACACTGCCCGAGGGCCCTGGGTCAGTAGGGGGCCCCATGAGATGCCCCTGGTAACTTTCATAGTCTTTTTTGGGTGTGGTTTGAGTGTGGGTAAGGACACAGGGGCCCCATGATCCCCTATTGCCCGAGGGCCCCATGAGTTGTCAGTCCACCCCTGGGTGTAGCACTCTTCCAGATAGGCTGCTAGATAGACTAGGTAAATTGAATTCTCTTCGGCTCCCCTGAAATCAGTGGAGCAGTTTGTGACTACTGTGGGCTTTTCTGGGTTTCACTGGCTGCTTCCCCCTACCTTCTGGGGGTTTATGGTATGTAGTGAGCTGTAGGAGTCAAATTAACAACCTCAGTGGGGCTCAGAGTATTTATGTGGTCCCAGCCAATCCTTAGGTGATGACGCCCAATAGGTGGCTGGGGAGTGCATAAATAATTTGGTGCCTGAGGTAGCCCTTTTCTTGTCCAGGAGAAGTACCCAGCCTGATGGTCTGCTGCCCTTCTGGGCATTGCAACTGAAGTCCTTACAGGAGCTCATCGAGGTCCTGTCTATGCTAAAGCTGGGGGGGTGGGGGTGGGGTGGGGGGGGTGGTTGCTGTTTTCTGAATCTTGCTGGAACTGATGAATGGATTTCACTGAGGATTTATTCTGGAGAGTTTACAGGAGAAATGTCTTCCTGATATTGGAAGGAAATATTCAAGTATCCAGGGACTGTGTGCTGCTACTTTCCCTTGTGCATGAATGCTAGAACTTGCTCAAGTTGAGAAGGTGCTTATAGTTTCTCATTCCCTTAGCTGCTACTGGAGGGAATGAACTAAAAAGCTTTGCCAAGGTGTCCTCATATGACTGTACAGGGTGTTTGGAGTATACCACCGCTCCCTGCACCCCATCCAGGTTCAGCCTGCAAAAAAGCATCAACAAAAGATAAACCCTTAGACTGTTCATTGAGCCAGAAAGGGTGACTGTTGCTGTGTGCCAGGCTACCCCCTGCACTAATCTGGGAAAAGAATCTGGGACAAATCAGTGGGCCCTACATATGGGATGAGCACTACATGTGTGAGCACATACATTGGTTAACATACACTCACCGGCCAATGGGTACAGCTTGCTAGTACTGGGTTGGGCCCCATTTTGGCATAGGTTCAACAAGGTGTTGGAAACATTTCTTAGATATTTTGGTCCATATTGACATGATAGCATCACGTTGTTGCAGCAGATTTGTCGGCTGCACATCCATGATGCAAATTTCCCGTTCCACCACATCCCAAATGTGCGCTGATGGATTGAGATCTGGTGACTGTGGAGGCCATTGGAGTACAGTGAACTCATTGTCATGTTCAAGAAACCAGTTTGAAATGATTTGAGCTCTGTGACATGGTGCATTATCCTGCTGGAAGTAGCCTTCAGAAGATGGGTACGCTGGCACCTGGAGTGGTCTTCTTCTGCTGTAGCCATCTGCTTCAAGGTTCAACGTGTTGTGCATTCAGAGATGGTATTCTGCATACCTTGGTTGTAACGAGTGGTTATTGGAGTTACTGTTGCCTTTCTATCATCTGGAACAAGTCTGCCCATTCTCCTCTGACCTGTGACATCAACAAGACATTTTCCTCCACACAACTGCCGCTGGCTGGATATTTTCTCTTTTTCAGACCACTCTCTGTAAACCCTAGAGATGGTTGTGTGTGAAAATCCCAGCAGATCAGCATTTTTTTTTAATATTTAGACCATCCCGTCAGGCACCAACAACCATGCCACGTTCAAAGTCACTTAGGTCTCCTTTCTTCCCATTCTGATGCTTGGTCTGAATTTCATCAAGTCATCTTCACCATGTCTAGATGGCTAAATGCATTGAGTTACTGCCATGTGATTGGCTGATTAGCAATTTGTGTTATCAAGCAATTGAACAGGTGGACCTAATAAAGTGGCTGGTGAATGTATTTTAACCAAACACACATTTTTCCTCCCCTGAGCTCCCCCACCTTCATGTCTCAGCCTTCCTCCTTTCTCCCCATGATAGACATGAGTAGCAAAACTGCCAGGAATGACCAGGGTAGACGCGAGCCCCTGATCATTGCTGGACAGTCATCACCTCATTGGTAGTGTTCCGCTTCATTCAGTTCAGGCTTGGGATTGGTTCAAACTCAGGTTCATTCTAATCTAGAAGTTAGTTGAGATTGCTGAGCCAATGGCCTGATTGGCAGAGATTCTCATCTCAGCAGCAGCATATACATACAAACAGTGGCGGACTGACAACTCATGGGGCCCCCCGGGCAATTGGGGATCATGGGGTCCCTGTGTCCTTGCCCACACTCAAAACACACCCAGAAAAGCCTATAAAAGGTACCAGAGGCATTTTATGGGACCCCCTACTGACCCCGGGCAGTGCCCGAGTGCTCGAATGGGCAGTCCATCCCTGCATACAAAGGAACAGGGATGCTAGTATCATTGACAATATGGCCATACTAGGTCAGTGACATCACCCTCATATAGTCCTGTACCCATATTAGGTTACAGATGTCATAAGCATCCCCATCCCTTTTGTGTGCATCTGCTGCAGGGTGGTAAATATCCAGCCCTAGGGGCGGACTGACCATTTGGAAACTCGGGCACTGCCCGAGGGCCCGGGGTCAGTAGGGGGCCCCATGAGATGCCCCTGGTACCTTTTTCATAGGCTTTTTTGAGTTTGGGCAAGGACACAGGGGCCCCATGAGTTGTCAGTCCGCCCCTGTCCAGCCCACATCTGATTGGCCCAGCAATCACAGCAACCTTCCAGATTCAAATAAACTTGGGTTCCAACAGTCCGAAGCCTAAACTGAATGTAGCTCACCACTGCCGATAAGGTGATAATTGTCCATCAATGGTCTGGGGCTCCTATCTTCCCTAGTCACTCCTGGCAGTTCTGCTTCTCAACAGAGAAAAGGGAGGAAAGCTGAGCCAGAGGCTAGGAGACCTCAGATGGGGAAGTATATGGGTTTGGTTTATATAGATAGCTGAACCTATCAAAGTTTCCTCACTAGTAGTGTTTTGTGATCATACTAACGCCTGATTGGTTACTCGCTTTCAAAACTGTCTCCAATTTTGAGTTCAGAACAGGATCAGTTCACTTCTCAGTGTTCAGATGATAACAGGTGATCTTGATCATGATCGATTGGCCATTATTTCTATTTTCATGACCATATTCAACCACATTCATAGAACTGCTCTATGTTACCCCAAAGAGATCTGATGACCAGTTATATCTTCTATTCTAGGATTATTGGCAATTCCATTTCACAGGAAATAAGATCACAACTAGGAATGCTGGAAGAGGTCTACCTATAATGACTCCAGATCAAGAGGCTCTTCTACATCTGCGAATGGAGCTCGGACGTTGGGTGATGAGAAGAATGGAATTTAGATATAAACAAACCCAACCCATGAGGAGAATGAACTATCACAGATGACCTAATACATCTAGGACAAGAGAAGACATTTTGTTTCATAATTAAGGAGTTAAAGACATACTCCACAAAAAATATGAACATTTCATATATAAGCCTACTCAGAGAATGCAGAATTGGTTCCAATTCTCATCCCGACTTTACATAGTTACATAGTTAGTCTGGCTGAAAAAAAAAAAAGTCCATCCAGTTCAACCATAAAAAAAAAAAAAAGTTATAATCCTACACCCACAGTTGATCCAGAGGAAGGCAAAAACAACAGCAAAGCACGATCCAATTTGCTCCTGCAGGGGAAAAAAGCATGCCATTATTAAGCTTGTGATCTACCAGAACTCCCAGATCTTTCTCCACCATCCATTGACCCCCCCCCCCCCCTAGTATGTATGATGCATATTCTTAGCCCCCAAGTGCAGAACCTCACATTTATCAACATTAAACCTCATTTGCCACATAGTTGCCCAATTACACAGAGCATTGAGGTCGGCTTGTCAATTGGAGACATCCTGTAAGGACGTTATTCCCCGGCACAGCTTGGTGTCATCTGCAAAGACTGAAATGGGATTTATAAACCCCGACCCTATATTGTTTATAAATATATTAAAAAGTAAGGGTCCCAACACTGAATCCTGGGGTACACCACTGACACCCCCAGACCATTCAGAGTATGAATCATTACCCACTACTCTCTGAATCTCATCTTTTAGCCAGTTTTCTATCCATTTACATACAGATTTTTCCAGCCCATAGACTTTACCTTACACATTAGCCTTGTGTGCGGAACTGTGCCAAATGCTTTTGCAAAATCCAAGTATACCAAATCCACCACCACCCCTCTGTCCAAGTATACCACGTCCACTGCCACCCCTCTGTACAAGTATACCACTTCCACCGCCACCCCTCTGTCCAAGTATACCCCGTCCACCACCACCCCTCTGTCCAAGTATACCATATCCACCGCCACCCCTCTGTCCAAGTATACCACGCCCACCGCCACCCCCTGTCCAAGTATACCACGTCCACCACCACCCCTCTGTCCAAGTATACCACATCCACCACCACCCCTCTGTCCAAGTATACCATATCCACCGCCACTCCTCTGTCCAAGTATACCACGCCCACCGCCACCCCCTGTCCAAGTATACCACGTCCACGGCCACCCCTCTGTCCAAGTATACCATGTCCACCAACACCCCTCTGTCCAAGGTTTTGCTTACCTCCTCATAAAAAGAAATCAGATTTGTTTGACAACTTCTGTCTTTCATGAATCCATGCTGTCTGTTGCTTAAAATATTGTTTTCCAGAAAGAACTCCTCTATGTGGTCTTTTATTAAACTTTCCAATATCTTCCCAACTATAGAAGTTACACTAACAGGTCTATAATTAATTGGTAAAGATTTGACCCCTTTGTAAATATTGGCACCACATTGGCCTTACGCCAATCCAGTGGTGCTATTCATCTTACACAGCCAGCTGTCCCTCTCACTAAACCCCTGTGGCTGTAGAAATCTTTATTTTCTAAATGGAGGTGATATTCATCCAGAGGTAATGCAGGCTGAGTATGAAGTGCCGGCGTAGAGAAGGAAGATCCGTAATGAGTACAATGTACAGCCTATATGATCTCACTGCCATGCAGTGTCAGGGCCTCCACCAATGATTTAACTGCATTTGCCTACAAGGTGGCAAGAATGGGCAAGTGTACCCTTCCTATAGTAAAAGGACCGTTCTTTTATGTATTTTTTGAGAGGGTTTGGTCTGTGTCATTCCAAATTTTGATAGTCAATGGAGGTGATCTTCATCCAGAGGTAATACAAGCTGAGTATGAAGTGGCGGCGTAGAGAAGGAAGATCCGTAATGAGTACAATGTACAGCCTATATGATCTCACTGCCATGCAGTGTCAGGGCCTCCACCAATGATTTAACTGCATTTGCCTACAAGGTGGCAAGAATGGGCAAGTGTACCCTTCCTATAGTAAAAGGACCGTTCTTTTATGTATTTTTTGAGAGGGTTTGGTCTGTGTCATTCCAAATTTTGATAGTCAATGGAGGTGATCTTCATCCAGAGGTAATACAAGCTGAGTATGAAGTGGCGGCGTAGAGAAGGAAGATCCGTAATGAGTACAATGTACAGCCTATATGATCTCACTGCCATGCAGTGTCAGGGCCTCCACCAATGATTTAACTGCATTTGCCTACAAGGTGGCAGTGAGGGGCAAGTGTACCCTTCCTATAGTAAAAGGACCGTTCTTTCATGTACTTTCCAAGAGGGTTTGGTCTATGCCATTCCAAATTTTGATAGTCAACATCATAATTTGTCAAAATGAAAAAAAAGTTGCTGTATAATAGCAGTGATGCAGCCATTACTTGGACAATCTTGCCTCCTTTGTTTTTATTCCCTGAAAAATTATACTTTTATAACATGATTTTTTTTGTATTATTTTTCATTTCAGTAAAATTCTTTGAATTCTTTTATTCTACAAATAAACAATAAATACAGTGTTTGAATGTGTGGAGTGCAATGCTGGTCTGCTAAAAAGAGAGCCCAGCACTAGCACCGTAGTTGAAGAAGATATAGTAATACTGCTCCAGGTTACTCTTACCTAGGTGCACATCCAACTCATTACTGAAGCAAAAATACAGCAAACACCAAGTTCCAGAAAGGTTCCAGCAGGGGCGGACTGACAACTCATGAGGCCCCCGGGCAATAGGGGATCATGGGGCCCCTGTGTCCTCGCCCACACTCAAACCACACCCAAAAAAGCCTAAGAAAGGTACCAGGGACATCTCATGGGGCCCCCTACTGACCCCGGGCCCTCGGGCAGTGCCCGAGTTTCCCAATGGTCAGTCCGCCCCTGGTTCCAGTGGAGTAGGGAAAGAGTAGGATCTACCTTCCAATAGGGTACTTCCCTATTGGACTGAACTGGCCAGGCTCCCCTCCACTCCTCATGGCCGATGCTGTCGGCAGCCCAGAATCTACACATCACTGTCTTTGCGCTGAACTGTTGTAATTGCCCCAGTCGGGTGAACCTCCCCTCCAGGCCTGTTTTACTAGTTCTGCAGTATACCATTTTGGAAAATCTGGATTCTGCGTGCTTTCTGCCCGCCACACCATGATGCACCTACCCAACACGTGCCCAAGGCAGAGGGCAAAGGACCAGTAATGTCTGTGGTCTTCCTGCAACTGATCGTTCCATGGTATTGATATATTATACTTAGTTCTACCCTGTGTTTCTGTGTAGAACCGGCCATCTTGGGAGAAGAAGTGTTTTTCTGTTTTACGTTCTGGTGTGACCAGGAGTCTCTTCATCTCCAAGATGATAGAGGGTTGATAAGAAAGATAAGTGTCATGGGTGAGCGGCTAGATCTCCAAGATGATAGAGGGTTGATAAGACAGTTAAGTGTCATGGGTGAGCAGCTAGATCTCCAAGATGATAGAGGGTTGATAAGACAGTTAAGTGTCATGGGTGAGCGGCTAGATCTCCAAGATGATAGAGGGTTGATAAGAAAGTTAGTGTCATGGGTGAGCGGCTAGATCTCCAAGATGATAGAGGGTTGATAAGAAAGATAAGTGTCATGGGTGAGCAGCTAGATCTCCAAGATGATAGAGGGTTGATAAGAAGGTTAAGTGTCACGGGTGAGCAGCTAGATCTCCAAGATGATAGAGGGTTGATAGGAAAGTTAAGTGTCACGGGTGAGCAGCTAGATCTCCAAGATGATAGAGGGTTGATAGGAAAGATAAGTGTCACGGGTGAGCAGCTAGATCTCCAAGATGATAGAGGGTTGATAAGAAAGATAACTGTCACGGGTGAGCGGCTAGATCTCCAAGATGATAGAGGGTTGATAAGAAAGTTAAGTGTCATGGGTGAGCGGCTAGATCTCCAAGATGATAGAGGGTTGATAAGAAAGTTTAGTGTCATGGGTGAGCGGCTAGATCTCCAAGATGATAGAGGGTTGATAAGAAAGATAAGTGTCATGGGTGAGCGGCTAGATCTCCAAGATGATAGAGGGTTGAAAAGAAAGTTAAGTGTCATGGGTGAGCGGCTAGATCTCCAAGATGATAGAGGGTTGATAAGAAAGATAAGTGTCACGGGTGAGCAGCTAGATCTCCAAGATGATGGAGGGTTGATAGGAAAGATAAGTGTCACGGGTGAGCAGCTAGATCTCCAAGATGATAGAGGGTTGATAGGAAAGATAAGTGTCACGGGTGAGCAGCTAGATCTCCAAGATGATAGAGGGTTGATAAGAAAGATAACTGTCACGGGTGAGCAGCTAGATCTCCAAGATGATAGAGGGTTGATAAGAAAGTTAAGTGTCACGGGTGAGCAGCTAGATCTCCAAGATGATAGAGGGTTGATAAGAAAGATAAGTGTCATGGGTGAGCAGCTAGATCTCCAAGATGATAGAGGGTTGATAAGAAAGATAAGTGTCATGGGTGAGCGGCTAGATCTCCAAGATGATAGAGGGTTGATAAGAACGTTAAGTGTCATGGGTGAGCGGCTAGATCTCCAAGATGATAGAGGGTTGATAAGAAAGATAAGTGTCACGGGTGAGCAGCTAGATCTCCAAGATGATAGAGGGTTGATAAGAAAGATAAGTGTCATGGGTGAGCAGCTAGATCTCCAAGATGATGGAGGGTTGATAGGAAAGATAAGTGTCATGGGTGAGCGGCTAGATCTCCAAGATGATGGAGGGTTGATAAGAAAGATAAGTGTCATGGGTGAGCGGCTAGATCTCCAAGATGATGGAGGGTTGATAGGAAAGATAAGTGTCATGGGTGAGCGGCTAGATCTCCAAGATGATAGAGGGTTGATAAGAAAGATAAGTGTCATGGGTGAGCGGCTAGATCTCCAAGATGATGGAGGGTTGATAGGAAAGATAAGTGTCATGGGTGAGCGGCTAGATCTCCAAGATGATGGAGGGTTGATAGGAAAGATAAGTGTCATGGGTGAGCGGCTAGATCTCCAAGATAATAGAGGGTTGATAAGAAAGATAAGTGTCATGGGTGAGCGGCTAGATCTCCAAGATGATAGAGGGTTGATAAGAAAGTTTAGTGTCACGGGTGAGCGGCTAGATCTCCAAGATGATAGAGGGTTGATAAGAAAGTTTAGTGTCATGGGTGAGCAGCTAGATCTCCAAGATGATAGAGGGTTGATAGGAAAGTTAAGTGTCACGGGCGAGCAGCTAGATCTCCAAGATGATAGAGGGTTGATAGGAAAGATAAGTGTCATGGGTGAGCGGCTAGATCTCCAAGATGATAGAGGGTTGATAAGAAAGATAAGTGTCACGGGTGAGCAGCTAGATCTCCAAGATGATGGAGGGTTGATAGGAAAGATAAGTGTCACGGGTGAGCAGCTAGATCTCCAAGATGATAGAGGGTTGATAGGAAAGATAAGTGTCACGGGTGAGCAGCTAGATCTCCAAGATGATGGAGGGTTGATAGGAAAGATAAGTGTCACGGGTGAGCAGCTAGATCTCCAAGATGATGGAGGGTTGATAGGAAAGATAAGTGTCACGGGTGAGCAGCTAGATCTCCAAGATGATAGAGGGTTGATAGGAAAGATAAGTGTCACGGGTGAGCAGCTAGATCTCCAAGATGAGAGGGTTGATAAGAAAGATAACTGTCACGGGTGAGCAGCTAGATCTCCAAGATGATAGAGGGTTGATAAGAAAGTTAAGTGTCATGGGTGAGCGGCTAGATCTCCAAGATGATAGAGGGTTGATAAGAAAGATAAGTGTCATGGGTGAGCGGCTAGATCTCCAAGATGATAGAGGGTTGATAAGAACGTTAAGTGTCATGGGTGAGCGGCTAGATCTCCAAGATGATAGAGGGTTGATAAGAAAGATAAGTGTCACGGGTGAGCAGCTAGATCTCCAAGATGATAGAGGGTTGATAAGAAAGATAAGTGTCATGGGTGAGCAGCTAGATCTCCAAGATGATGGAGGGTTGATAGGAAAGATAAGTGTCATGGGTGAGCGGCTAGATCTCCAAGATGATGGAGGGTTGATAGGAAAGATAAGTGTCATGGGTGAGCGGCTAGATCTCCAAGATGATAGAGGGTTGATAAGAAAGATAAGTGTCATGGGTGAGCGGCTAGATCTCCAAGATGATGGAGGGTTGATAGGAAAGATAAGTGTCATGGGTGAGCGGCTAGATCTCCAAGATGATAGAGGGTTGATAAGAAAGATAAGTGTCATGGGTGAGCGGCTAGATCTCCAAGATGATGGAGGGTTGATAGGAAAGATAAGTGTCATGGGTGAGCGGCTAGATCTCCAAGATGATGGAGGGTTGATAGGAAAGATAAGTGTCATGGGTGAGCGGCTAGATCTCCAAGATGATAGAGGGTTGATAAGAAAGTTTAGTGTCACGGGTGAGCGGCTAGATCTCCAAGATGATAGAGGGTTGATAAGAAAGTTTAGTGTCATGGGTGAGCAGCTAGATCTCCAAGATGATAGAGGGTTGATAGGAAAGTTAAGTGTCACGGGTGAGCAGCTAGATATTATTAAATTATATCAGGGAAGCCTAGAAGTCTTTGAGAATTCAATGCGATGAAGACCTGTGCAACTCCTGGCTGGTCCCACTGCAGACAAGTCTCCAACGTACTGTCCTTGGCTATGCTGGTGGTTCCCAGTACTTCCTGGTCGGTGTGGATCCTCAAGGCAGGCGAGAGTGATATCAGTTCCAGGTACAGCAGCAGTAGGCATGGCACGTGTTTGGAACATGCTCCTTCGTCAGGCCAGGAAGTACTGGGAACCACCAGCACAGCCAAGGACAGTTCTTTGGAGACTTGCCTGAAGCGGGACCAGCCAGGAGTTGCACAGCGGTTGACACCAGTTTGACAAGCGCTCATTTGACGACTACTATTGTGATTTGCCATCTTTGTGGAATAAATTATTTGTTTGTATTGCTGCACTTAGATGGCGCTGCTTCTCTCTGTTTTAAGTTATTCAAGAGAAACAGTTGCCTCTTATTACAGCCGGTTCCTGGACGTTTCTATATTTGAAGATTACCAAACTTTGGATATATAGTATGTAACCTACTGTCATGGATCTGTCAAAGATCACCCTGTCCACCACACGCCACACCCACAGCGACTAGCTAACCGTGACGCACGCGTGCGGCCGCGACAGGGTGGTAAAGAGGGGAATAAAGGGGATTTACACTTGAATATCTCAAACCGTATATAAGATCAGCTGTGATACTTTTCACAGCCCGCACTACCTCTGGCCACCACCAGATGGAGACTCCACTCCAATCCAGCTGGTCGACCACACACTGGCAGATACGGTCTTACATACAACCTGGTGCCCTGATTAGAGTTGAGGACCAGCCTAGTAATCACACATCCTTCTAAGGTCCCTCCAGCTATCCTAGCTTGAACCCCGGTGTTGATAACCCTTCCACTGTCCACACACCCCCACACCAGACGCACCACAAAGGTAGCCTGCCACCACCCAACAGTTTATCTGCAGAACGGTCTGTTGAGACACCACACACACACAGATCTCCGTCTGGCAGATCTGTTACCTTTGCAGAGATCTATTTTTGGTGGTGGGGGATCTGTTGCTGTTGGGAGGGATCTACTGTTGAGTTAGGGGTCTATTGTTGCTGACTCCCGGGGAGGCTATTAATGATGGTTGCTGAGAAATACGTTGTTTCTGCTGGGGGTCTATTGTTGCTGGGGTCCATTATTGCTTAGGGTTGGAATATATTGTTGCTGTGGGTGGATCTATTGCTGCTGGTGGGATATATTGTTGCTGGGGGTCAATTGTTGCTGGAAGGGATCTACTGTTGTTAGGGGTCTATTGTTGCTGACTCCAGGAAAATATATTAATGATGGTTGCTGGGAAATCTGTTGTTGCTGCCGGGGGTCTATTGGTGCTGGAGTCTATTGTTGCTGGGGATGGAATCTGTTGTTGCTCGGGAGGGTCTATTGCTGCTGGTGGGAGATATAGTGTTGCTGCGGGGTCAATTGTTGCTGGAAAGGTCTGCTGTTGAGTTAGGGGTCTATTGTTGCTGACTCCAGGAGAATCTATTAATGATGGTTGCTGGGAAATATGTTGTTGCTGCCGGGGGTCTATTGTTGCTGGAGTCTATTGTTGCTGGGGGGATCTATTGTTGCTGGGGGGGTCTATTGCTTCTGGTGGGAGACATACTGTATTGTTGCTGGGGGGTCAATTGTTGCTGGAAAGAATCTACTGTCAAGTTAGGGGTCTATTGTTGCTGGCTGCTAGAGAGTCTATTCATGATGACTGCTGGGAAACCTGTTGTTGCTGGGGGAATCTAGTCTTGCTGGGGGAGATCTATTGTTGCTTGCTGCAGGGGATCTATTTTACTGCTTTTCTTGTTATCATTAACACATTCCATACAAATTACTTAGAACCACAAAGTGATACTTGGCTCAGTAAATTCTAAAAGGGGCAGTACTGGGTGGTGGGTAGGGGGTGGAACCAGGGAACAGTGCTCAAAGGGGGGTAGGGGGTGGAACCAAGGAACGGTGCTCAGAGGTGGGTAGGGGTGGAACCAAGGAACGGTGCTCAGAGGTGGGTAGGGGGTGGAACCAAGGAACGGTGCTCAGAGGTGGGTAGGGGGTGGAACCAAAGAACGGTGCTCAGAGGTGGTGGAACCAAGGGACGGTGCTCAGAGGTGGGTAGGGGGTGGAACCAAGGGACGGTGCTCAGAGGTGGGTAGGGGGTGGAACCAAAGAACGGTGCTCAGAGGTGGGTAGGGGGTAGAACCAAGGAACGGTGCTCAGAGGAGGGCAGGGGGTGGAAACAAGGAACGGTGCTCAGAGGTTGGTAGGGGGCGGAGACAAGAAGTGACTCAGAAGGGGGGAGTTCACCCAGAAAAAAAGCCCTGGGTACCGGTGTGGGCACTCGTGAAAATACTTGGTATCGGCACCAATACCGATACTGGTATTGGTGCATCCTTTCCCTACTATGTACCTAAGTACTGACGGACTGCATCAGATATGCATTTTTTTTGCCCATAACTACTCTTAAAAAAATTAGAAATTGACCGAATATCATAACAGGGATTAAACATGTTTGTAAATGTAGAACAAAGGGTATTTTTCTTTTGGTTTTATGGAACTCTGCCCACACAAGATTTGTGGTCACGAAGAAGCAAACCATGAAAATGGCCTGGAGGCATCCAGCTGAATTCCATCCCTGTTTCCATTTAGACTGACATAACATAAACCCGCCACAATTTCTTAAAACCACAAACCATTCTTCAAAAATGGAGCCAATTAGAGTCCACATGGTCCTCGTGCCTTGAACACTCATACACCTGTGCAAGAATTAATAAAATATGGGCTGAAAACGGCCAATCCTCCGCCCATCCATCAGGTCATAACAGGCACGGTTACTGTATTGTGCAAAGGTTCTAGGCAGTTGTGAAAAAATGCTGTAAATGAAGAATGCTTTAAGAAACAGAAGTGTTAATAGTTTAATTTTTTAGTAGTTAACAACATTGAAAATAAATGAACAGAAGAGAAATCCAAATCAAATCAATATTTGGTGTGACCACCCATTGCCTTCTTCTAGGTAGACTTGCACATGGTTTTTGAAGGAACTCGGCAGGTAGGTTGTTCCAAACAGCTTGGAGAACTAAACCCAGATCTTTTGTGGATGTCTACTTCCAACCCTTCTGTCTCCGTGATGGTGAGATCAGGACTCTGTGGGGGCCAAACCATCACTTCCAGGACTCCTTGTTCTTTTTTACACTGATGTAACGGAACCGGACCCCGACTGCACTTGGGGTTTTCCATTAGACTACCGCTTCCCCGTCCGAACACCGACACCAGACACCACAGCAGACCATACAAGACTAGACACCACCAGTCTTGAAGTAAAATCAGGAAAAAGACATTTATTTTAACACAGATACAAGATATATACATTCAAGGGAACAACCCCCCCTCCCTGCATAATGACACATGGCGGGGCAATCTACCTTTAGTAACAAGAGACACACCAACAGACAGTCCCATCAGGAGGGAGGGCTGCTGGAAATACCCCCCACCAAGCCAATACACATAGACATATACATCCCATAATAGTTTGCTCCCAAGCAAGACACACAATAGAACAATGGGATGCAACCACGTGACATTACACAATCCACAACCCCCCCCCCCACAATATTAGGACAGATCACCCTGTACGCCTAACAGGCACAGGGTGACTTACACATAAGAGGGATATGGGGAGCTGAGACAGGGGTCTCCCCACCTCTCCAAAGTGGGCTGTGTTCCATGGGCCCCCCACCAAAGTGACTCCCGTCATAACTGAAAATAGTTCCTAATGACATTGGCTGTATGTTTGGGGTCATTGTCCTGCTGAAGAATACATTTAAGGTCAAAGACACGCCGCCCTGATGGCATGATGGATAAGTATCTTCCTGTATCTCTCAGCATTGAGGACACCACTGACCAAATCTCCAGCTCCATTTGCAGAAATGCAGCCCCAAACGTGCAAGGAACCTCCACCATGCTTCACATTTGCCTGCAGACGCTCTCCAGTTCTTCAGCCAACAAACTGCCTTCTGCTACAGCTAAATATTTCACATTTTGACTCATCGGTCCAGAGCACCTGCTGCCATTTTTCTGCACCCCAGTTCCTATGTTTTCCTGCATAGTTGAGTTGCTTAGCCTTGTTGCCACATCAGAAGTATGGCAGTTTGGCTGCAATTATTCCACAAAGACCACTTATGACCAGAATTCTCCAGATAGCAGATGGGTGTACCTGGGTCTCGCCAGGGGCGTATCTACCACAAGGCAAACAAGGCGTTTGCCTAGGGCGGTAATTTTTAGGGGGGGCAGCACCACCTCCCAGAAGAAGGGACTTTTTGAGCAGCGGCAGTCAGTAGGAAGATCGATGTGGTGGGGCGTGGGGGAGGGCAGTTGCAGAGCAACGGTCGTGTACCTCTCCCTCCAGCAGCTGATGAGCCAGGACCAGGGGACAGCCTGGAGCAGGGAGAGGAGAAGTGTCGGAGAGTAAAGAGCCCGGAGGAGGTGAGCTGTGTTGTGTTCTGTTGGCTCTCCCTCCTGTCATCCATCCAGTACATTACACTGACACTGATTACTGACAGATCGTATGGGACTACACACACCTCCCCCCCCCCCCTTCCTGCTGCTGGGAGATCAGCATCGCTTGGAGAGTGTGTGTGTGTGTGGCCCCATACGATCTGAGGAGAGGGGGAAGAGAGAGGGAAGAGAAAGAAAGGGGAGAGAGAGAGGGGGGGGAGAGGGAGGGAGAGACAGAAAGAAAGGGAGAGAGAGAGAAAGGGGAGGGGAGAGAGGGGGGGAGAGAGAGGGGGGAGAGGGAAGAGAGAGAGAGGGAAGAGAGAGAGGGGGAAGAGAGAGGGAGAGGGAAGAGAGAGGGAGAGGGGGAAGAGGAGAGGAGAGAGGGAGGAGAGAGGGGAGGAGAGGGACGAGAGAGAGGGAGAGGGGAGAGGGAAGAGAGAGAGGGGGAGAGGGAAGAGAGAGAAGAGAGTGGGAGAGGGAAGAGAGATGTAAGAGAGAGGGAGGGGAGGGAGAGGTAGAGGGAAGAGAGAGAGAGGGGGAAGAGAAAGCGAGAAACAGGGAAGAGAGAGAGGGGGGAAAGGGAGAGAGAGAGAGAGAGAGAGGGAGGGAGGGAGGGAGGGAGGGAGAGAGAGAGGGAGGGGAGAGAGAGAGGGAGGGAGGGGAGAGAGAGAGGAGGAAGAGAGAGAGAGAGAGAATCATATATACATACACACACTTATTGAACTCTCGCTCTCTCATTGGGGAGGGGGGGGGGGGTGCAAAATTTTTGTGTTGCCAAGGGCAGCACAAAATCTAAATACACTACTGGGTCTCGCTGGTTTCCTCCAGTCCTGTGCTGATGGCACTGCTGAACATCTTCCGATGTGGAAGGGAAGTAACAGGATGTGTCTTTCTTCTGCTGCATTACATTTCCTTGGCCATCCGCATCATCTACAGTCCTCAACGTTGCCCGTTTCTTTGTGCTTCTTCAAAAGAGCTTGATGCTGGTTTGAAGCCAAAGGGTAGTCACACCAAATATTGATTTGATTTAGATTTTTCTTCTGTTCACTCACTTTGCATGTTGTAAATTAATATGTATTCAGTTTTGCAACATGGTCTTGAATGAATTTGTTAGGAAAGATATTTTTTTGTGTGTCAAATTAACCTGCCTGGCGGTATTTCGGAGTGTGGCTCGGGGTTAATTTATAGTAGCAAAAGCGGTAACCCCGAGCCACACTCGGGATTACACTATAGTGCTTCTCTAGCGATCCCCCGATCCTTACCTTGTCCTGCGATCCCCCCGATCCTTACCTTGTCCTGCAATCCCCCCAATCCTTACCTTGTCCTGCGATCCCCCGATCCTTACCTTGTCCTGCAATCCCCCCAATCCTTACCTTGTCCTGCGATCCCCCGATCCTTACCTTGTCCTTCAATCCCCCCGATCCTTACCTTGTCCTGCGATCCTTACCTTGTCCTGCGATCCCCTGATCCTTACCTTGTCCTGTGATCCCCCGATCCTTACCTTGTCCTGCGATCCCCCTGATCCTTACCTTGTCCTGCGATCCTTACCTTGTCCTGCGATCCCCCGATCCTTACCTTGTCCTGCGATCCACCGATCCTTACCTTGTCCTGCGATCCCCTGATGCTTACCTTGTCCTGCGATCCCACTGATCCTTACTTTGTCCTGCGATCCTTACCTTGTCCTGCAATCCCCCGATCCTTACCTTGTCCTGCGATCCACCGATCCTTACCTTGTCCTGCAATCCCCCGATGCTTACCTTGTCCTGCGATCCCACTGATCCTTACTTTGTCCTGCGATCCTTACCTTGTCCTGCAATCCCCCGATCCTTACCTTGTCCTGCAATCCCCCTGATCCTTACCTTGTCCTGCGATCCCCTGATCCTTACCTTGTCCTGCGATCCCCTGATCTTTACCTTGTCCTGCGATCCCCCTGATCCTTACCTTGTCCTGTGATCCCCTGATCCTTACCTTGTCCTGAAATCCCCCCGATCCTTACCTTGTCCTGCGATCCTTACCTTGTCCTGCGATCCCCTGATCCTTACCTTGTCCTGTGATCCCCCAATCCTTACCTTGTCCTGCGATCCCCCTGATCCTTACCTTGTCCTGCGATTCCTTACCTTGTCCTGCAATCCCCCGATCCTTACCTTGTCCTGCGATCCCCCTGATCCCTTACCTTGTCCTGCGATCCTTACCTTGTCTTGCGATCCCCCGATCCTTACCTTGTCCTGCGATCCACCGATCCTTACTTTGTCCCGCGATCCCCCTGATCCTTACCTTGTCATGCGATCCCCCTGATCCTTACCTTGTCCTGCGATCCTTACCTTGTCCTGCGATCCCCCGATCCTTACCTTGTCCTGCAGTCCCCCGATCCTTACCTTGTCCTGCAATCCCCCGATGCTTACCTTGTCCTGCGATCCCACTGATCCTTACTTTGTCCTGCGATCCTTACCTTGTCCTGCAATCCCCCGATGCTTACCTTGTCCTGCGATCCCACTGATCCTTACTTTGTCCTGCGATCCTTACCTTGTCCTGCAATCCCCCGATCCTTACCTTGTCCTGCGATCCCCCTGATCCTTACCTTGTCCTGCGATCCCCTGATCTTTACCTTGTCCTGCGATCCCCGATCCTTACCTGGTTTGAAGCCAAAGGGTAGTCACACCAAATAGTGAGTGAACAGAAGAAAAATCTAAATCAAATCAATATTTGGTGTGACTACCCTTTGGCTTCAAACCAGGTAAGGATCGGGGGATCGCAGGACAAAGTAAAGATCAGGGGATCGCAGGACAAGGTAAGGACCGGGGGATCGCAGGACAAGGTAAGGACCGGGGGGATCGCAGGACAAGATATGGATCGGGGGGATCGCAGGACAAGGTAAGGATCTGGGGGATCGCAGGATAAGGTAAGGATCTGGGGGATCGCAGGACAAGGTAAGGATTGGGGGATCGCAGGACAAGGTAAGGATCGGGGGATCGCAGGACAAGGTAAGGATCGGGGGGATCGCAGGACAAGGTAAGGATGGGGGGATCGCTGGAGAAGCACTATAGTGTAATCCCGAGTGTTGCTCGGGATTACCGCTTTTGGTACTATAAATTAACCCCGAGCCAAACTCGGGATTACCGCCAGGCAGTTTAATTTGACACACAAAAAAGTATTTTTCCTAACAAATTCATTCAAGACCATGTTGCAAAAATGAATACATATTAATTTACAAAATACAAAGTGAGTGAACAGAAGAAAAATCTAAATCAAATCAATTTGTATTTTGTGTGTCAAATTAAACTGCCTGGCGGTAATCCCGAGTGTGGCTCGGGGTTAATTTATAGTACCAAAAGCGGTAATCCCGAGCCACACTCGGGATTACACTATAGTGCTTCTCCAGCGATCCCCCCATCCTTACCTTGTCCTGCGATCCCCCGATCCTTACCTTGTCCTGCGATCCCCCGATCCTTACCTTGTCCTGCGATCCCCCAGATCCTTACCTTGTCCTGCGATCCCCCCGATCCTTACCTTGTCCTGCGATCCCCCCGGTCCTTACCTTGTCCTGCGATCCCCCGTTCCTTACCTTGTCCTGCGATCCCCCGGTCCTTACCTTGTCCTGCGATCCCCCGATCCTTACCTTGTCCTGCGATCCCCCGATCCTTACCTTGTCCTGCGATCCCGCTATCCTTACCTTGTCCTGCGATCCCCCTGATCCTTACCTTGTCCTGCGATCCCCCAGATCCTTACCTTGTCCTGCGATCCCCCCGATCCTTACCTTGTCCTGCGATCCCCCCGGTCCTTACCTTGTCCTGCGATCCCCCGTTCCTTACCTTGTCCTGCAATCCCCGGTCCTTACCTTGTCCTGCGATCCCCCGATCCTTACCTTGTCCTGCGATCCCGCTATCCTTACCTTGTCCTGCGATCCCCCGATCCTTACCTTGTCCTGCGATCCCGCTATCCTTACCTTGTCCTGCGATCCCCCTGATCCTTACCTTGTCCTGCGATCCCCCGATCCTTAATTTGCCTGCAATCCCCTGATCCTTACCTTGTCCTGCGATCCTCTGATCCTTACCTTGTCCTGCAATCCCCTGATCCTTACCTTGTCCTGCGATCCTCTGATCCTTACCTTGTCCTGCGATCCCCCGATCCTTAATTTGCCTGCAATCCCCTGATCCTTACCTTGTCCTGCGATCCTCTGATCCTTACCTAGTCTTGCGATTCTCCCCGATGTCTTCCTGCTGTGTCCTCCTGCTGATGCCAACATCTGTCTTCTGTGTTCCTTTCCCTGCGAGCGTCAGGACACAGGGGGGCGGAACTGGTGGGAGATTCAAAAAAGTAAAAACATGACAGACACACAATACATTGTAATCTGTTAGGATTCCATTACTATATCAAACCATTACACCTAAATGTTGTCCCGAGTGCTTTGTCCGGCGCCCTGCCTGCATTCTTACTGTTCTTTCTGCCTGGAAACTGAGAAACGTCCATGGCGTCCAAAAAGCGTCCCTTTAGGTCAGACGCGGTTTTAGACCGGCTAGAGAACAGCGATAGTAAATCAGAACCACTTGCAGAATTGAGTGATAATGATTCGTGGGGGAAATTCCTCATCAGACACTGAAAACGATTCTGCGACTGAGCTCAGCGATGTGCGAACTTGGCACTATATTTCACATTTCAGTGTTTTTGGTTTGATTATATTATTGAATTAAATTTATTATTATTATATTATTATTTTTTATGATTATTTATTACATTATAATTTATGATTTCGTGTTTGAAACTTCATCATACCCGAGATGTTTACTAGACTCTTGTTCGAACAGATTTCAGTGAGTTATTCCTAAGAATTTTGCAGGCCATACATGGTTCGAATTCCGAACGATTTTTGTCCAAAAATTAGAAATGTTGTTCACTCGGTAATCCTATGGCGCCATCATTGATTTGGCCGACCGAGTCATAAAGTTCCCCCCATATAACAGTCAAAACTTCTGTTCCTTCCAGGAACTCATGGCGCATATTCTTTTCGAAAAAACGATCGTACGATATGACCATCATTGAGTGAAAATCAGTTGTTTTTCACGGATTTTCCAACATGCCCGATCACCGAAAATGGGAGGAACCACGAAAATCACCCGGTGCCATTGACCCCACTAACAGAGCGAAAATCAGCCGATTATTCTTAGGTCCGATTTTTGATCCATGTATGGCCGGCCTTACATTGATTTTGAAAATCAGCCGATCAAGTCATAAAGTTCACCCCATATAACAGGCAAAACTTATGTTCCTTCTAGGTCACGGCTCATGGCGCGTATTCTTTTCGGAAAAACGATCGTACGATTTGACTATCATTGAGTCGAAAATCGTTTTTCATTAATTTTCCAACATGACCGATCACTGAGAAGGGGAGGAATCATGAAATTCGGCCGGTGCTATTGACCCCACTAACAGAGCGAAAATCGGCCGATTATTTTTAGGTCCGATTTTCGACCCATTACAGGTCTACAATATAAAATGACAAATTTCCATGCAGAACAATGTACAGTTTTGGCATTCAAAAATATTGACCGCCGGGGAGGTTGATAAATCTTGTTTGCAATCAATGGCCGGCATTTGTGGGAAGATCTTGTAGTCTAGCGTCCCATAGAAAATGTTGATACTGATTTCAGACAAATCTGTTGGGGTGTACTCATCTATGCTGAGCACTGTGTGTGTATATATATACAGTCAGGTCCATAAATATTGGGACATGGACACAATTCTAACATTTTTGGCTCTATACACCACCACAATGGAATTGAAATGAAACGAACAAGATGTGCTTTAACTGCAGACTGTCAGCTTTAATTTGAGGGTATTTACATCCAAATCAGGTGAACGGTGTAGGAATTACAACAGTTTGCATATGTGCCTCCCACTTGTTTAGGGACCAAAAGTAATGGGACAATTGGCTTCTCAGCTGTTCCCTGGCCAGGTGTGTGTTATTCCCTCATTATCCCAATTACAATGAGCAGATAAAAGGTCCAGAGTTCATTTCAAGTGTGCTATTTGCATTTGGAATCAGTTGCTGTCAACTCTCAAGATGAGATCCAAAGAGCTGTCACTATCAGTGAAGCAAGCCATCATTAGGCTGAAAAAACAAAACAAACCCATCAGAGAGATAGCAAAAACATTCGGCGTGGCCAAAACAACTGTTCGGAACATTCTTAAAAAGAAGGAACGCACCGGTGAGCTCAGCAACACCAAAAGACCCGGAAGACCACGGAAAACAACTGTGGTGGATGACCGAAGAATTCTTTCCCTGGTGAAGAAAACACCCTTCACAACAGTTGGCCAGATCAAGAACACTCTCCAGGAGGTAGGTGTATGTGTGTCAAAGTCACCAATCAAGAGAAGACTTCACCAGAGTGAATACAGAGGGTTCACCACAAGATGGAAACCATTGGTGAGCCTCAAAAACAGGAAGGCCAGATTAGAGTTTGCCAAACGACATGTAAAAAAGCCTTCACAGTTCTGGAACAACATCCTATGGACAGATGAGACCGAGATCAACTTGTACCAGAGTGATGGGAAGAGAAGAGTATGGAGAAGGAACTGCTCATGATCCTAAGCATACCACCTCATCAGTGATCATGGTGGTGGTAGTGTCATGGCGTGGGCATGTATGGCTGCCAATGGAACTGCTTCTCTTGTATTTATTGATGATGTGACTGCTGACAGAAGCAGCCGGATGAATTGTGAAGTGTTTCGGGAATATTATCTGCTCATATTCAGCCAAATGCTTCACAACTCATTGGACGCTTCACAGTGCAGATGGACAATGACCCAAAGCAGACTGCAAAAGCAACCAAAGAGTTTTTTAAGGGAAAGAAGTGGAATGTTATGCAATGGCCAAGTCAATCACCTGACCTGAATCCGATTGAGCATTTCACTTGCTGAAGACGAAACTGAAGGGAAAATGCCCC
>NW_028321383.1:0-75818 GCF_062004578.1 Staurois parvus | reverse complement strand
AGCCGTTTGTTAAGGAGTTGGCACCTGCCGTGTCCTTAACAACCAGGGAACAGCTGGTTGTTAAGGAGTAAGCACCCACCACGTCCTTACCAACCAGGGAATAGCTGGTTGTTAAGGAGTCAACACCCACCGTGTCCCTAACAACCAGGGAACAGATGGTTGTTAAGGAACAAGCACCCACCGCGTCCTTAACAACCAGCGAATAGCTGGTTGTTAGGGAGTGAGCACCCGCCACATCCTTAACAACCAGGGAATAGCTGGTTGTTAGGGAGTTAGCACCCGCTACATCCTTAACAACCAGGGAATAGCTGGTTGTTAGGGAGTGAGCACCCGCTACGTCCTTAACAACCAGGGAATAGCTGGTTGTTAAGGAACAAGCACCCGCTACATCCTTAACAACCAGGGAATAATTTGTTGTTAAAGAGTCAGCCCTCGCCATGTCCTTAAAGAAGAATTCTGGGCAAAATTATTATTTTCCCATGCAGTGGGGATGTGCCTGCACTGCATGGGCTAATTGCTTGTTGTCTTCTAGGTGTTCGGAAAGCAAAGATATACTTACCTAATCTGCGAATCCTCTGAGCGCACCACTGGCCCCTTCCGCCCCTGCCCTCCCCCCCACTGCACGCTAGCGTTCTTGTGAACGTGCTGTTCCTGACGTCATCACGCCCATAGACCAGCTCCAGACATGAGGACTACAGGAACAGTCCACCGCTGGAGGTGGGGGAGTGCAGTTTTCCGGAGGATCGGAGGAATGGGTAAGTACAGCTTTTGCCTGAGCCTTTGGACAAAATGAGTACTTAACCCTTGCAGTGTGGGCAAAGAAGTTCTGCTTTAACAATCTGGGAATGGCTGGTTGTCATGGCACCCGCCTAGTCCCTAACAACCAGGAAATATCTGATTGTTAAAGAGTCAGCACCAGCAGCGTCCTTAGCAAACAGGAAATAACTGATTGTTAAAGAGTCGGCACCCACAGCATCCTTAACAACCAGGAAATAGCTGTTTGTTAAAGAGTCGGCACCCGCAGTGTCCTTAACAACCAGGAAATATCTGATTGTTAAAGAGTTCGCACCCGCAGCGTCCTTAACAACCAGGAAATAGCTGAATGTTAAGGAGTCGGCACCCGCAACATCCTTAACAACCAGGAAATAGCTGATTGTTAAAGAGTCGGCACCCACAGCGTCCTTAACAATCAGGAAATAGCTGATTGTTAAAGAGTCCGCACCCGCAGCATCCTTAACAACCAGGAAATAGCTGACTGTTAAAGAGTCGGCACCCGCAGCATCCTTAACAACCAGGAAATAGCTGATTGTTAAAGAGTCGGCACGCGCAGCGTCCTTAACAACCAGAAAATAGCTGCTTGTTAAAGAGTCGGCACCCGCAGGGTCCTTAACAACCAGGAAACAGCTGATTGTTAAAGAGTCGGCACCCGCAGTGCCCTTAACAACCAGGAAATAACTGGTTATTGAAAAGCCGGCTCTCACCACGATCTTAACAAACAGGGATTTGCTGGTTATTGGGGAGCTGGCACCCATCACGCCCTTAACTGCACTTATACCCCCCTCCTGTCCAGGCCAATTTTCAGCTTTCAGCGCTATCACACTTTGAATGACAATTGCGCGGTCATGCAACACTGTACCCATATGAAATTATCTTTTTTTTCACACAAATAGAGCTTTCTTTTGGTGGTATTTAATCACCGAGTTTTTTTATTTTTTGCTAAATAAAACAAAAAAGCCTGAAACTTTTGAAAAAAAAAACACACTTTTCTTCTATTCTGTTATAAAATTTTGCAAATAAATAACATTTCTTCATAAATTTAATCCCGGTATAAGTCGCTGATCGCCACCATTACTAGTATTAAAAAAACTTTAAAAATCCCCGTATCTATACCTCCAGGCTCTATAACTTTCACGTAAACCAATTAATTTACACATATTATTTTTTGGGATTATTTTTAGCGAAGACACGGAGCAGAATACATTTCAGCCTAAATTTATGACGAAATTAGATTTTTTAAAATTTTTTTACTAGACATGTTCAATAGCAAAAAGTCAAAAATATTAGTGTTTTTTCAAAATTGTCGGTCTTTTTTTTGTTTATAGCGCACAAAATAAAAGACGCGCAGGCGATCAAATAACACTGAAAGAAAGGTCTGTTTGTAGGGAAAAAAAGAACATCAATTTCATTTGGGTGCGGCGTTGCATGACCACACAATTGTCAGTTAAATGAATGCAGTGCGTATCCCAAAAAATGGCCTGCCCAGGAAGGGGGGGGAATCCTCTGGAGGGTGAGAGGTTAAAGTTCATCTCTGGGCAAAAAAACAGTTTTCCCATGCAGTGCGAAGAATTACCCCCTATAGATAGCTAAAAAGATCAATGGTGTGATTGGGGACTTATCAGAGAGGCAGAAATTGCTCATCGATCAAGGAACCCCTAGCAACCTCTGGAGGAACCCCAGGGTTCTATGGAACCCTGGCTGAGAACCCCCTGCCGTACAGTAACAATAGTAGATCCATCTGAATATTCTGTTAACCGCTTCAAGTCCGGACACTTTCCCCCCCCTTCCAGTCCGGACACTTTCACCCCCTTCCAGTCCGGACACTTTCACCCCCTTCCAGTCCGGACACTTTCCCCCCCTTCCAGTCCGGCCACTTTCACCCCCTTCCAGTCCGGACACTTTTCCCCCCTTCCAGTCCGGACACTTTCACCCCCCTTCCAGTCCGGACACTTTCACCCCCTTCCAGTCCGGACACTTTCCCCCCCTTCCAGTCCGGACACTTTCACCCCCTTCCAGTCCAGACACTTTTCCCCCCTTCCAGTCCGGACACTTTCACCCCCTTCCAGTCCGGACACTTTCCCCCCTTCCAGTCCGGACACTTTCCCCCCTTCCAGTCCGGACACTTTCACCCCCTTCCAGTCCGGACACTTTCACCCCCTTCCAGTCCGGACACTTTCACCCCCTTCCAGTCCGGACACTTTCCCCCCCTTCCAGTCCGGACACTTTCCCCCCCTTCAAGTCTGGACACTTTCACCCCCTTCCAGTCCGGACACTTTCCCCCCTTCCAGTCCGGACACTTTCCCCCCTTCCAGTCCGGACACTTTCACCCCCTTCCAGTCTGGACACTTTCACCCACTTCCAGTCCGGACACTTTCCCCCCCTTCCAGTCCGGACACTTTCCCCCCCTTCCAGTCCGGACACTTTCCCCCCCTTCCAGTCCGGACACTTTCCCCCCCTTCCAGTCCGGACACTTTCCCCCCCTTCCAGTCCGGACACTTTCCCCCCCTTCCAGTCCGGACACTTTCACCCCCCTTCTAGTCCGGACGCTTCCCCCCTTCCAGTCCAGACACTTTCCCCCCCTTCCAGTCCAGACACTTTCCCCCCCTTCCAGTCCGGACACTTTCACCCCCCTTCCAGTCCGGACACTTTCACCCCCTTCCAGTCCGGACACTTTCCCCCCCTTCCAGTCCGGACACTTTCCCCCCCTTCCAGTCCGGACACTTCCCCCCCCTTTCAGTCCGGACACTTTCCCCCCCTTCCAGTCCGGACACTTTCCCCCCCTTCCAGTCCGGACACTTTCCCCCCCTTCCAGTCCGGACACTTTCCCCCCCTTCCAGTCCGGACACTTTCCCCCCTTCCAGTCCGGACACTTTCACCCCCTTCCAGTCCGGACACTTTCCCCCCTTCCTGTCTGGACACTTTCACCCCCTTCCAGTCCGGACACTTACCCCCCTCCCCCCCCCCCCAGGCCAATTTTCAGCTTTCAGCGCTGTCACACTTTGAATGACAATTGCGTGGTCATGCAACACTGTACCCATATGAATTGTTTTAGCATTTTTTGAGACAGAGAAAACTTTATTTTGGTGGTATTTATTCCCTGCTGGGATTTTTATTTTTTTTTGCTATATAAATGAAAAAGTCCCAACATTTTGAAAAAAAAGTGTTTTTCTTATAAAATTTTGCAAATAAATAATATTTCATCATAAATCTCGGCCAAAATGTATTCAGTTATCTTTGTAGTAAAAAAAAAAAAAACCCAAATTAGTTTATAACCAAAAACTATCATTTTTTAAAAAATGTTTTATATTTTTATTTTATCTTTTTTTTATATTATTATTTATGTTTTTTTTTACATACTATCACCCTAGCAGCACAATGTCACCATGGTGACACTGTACTACTTGTGGGGGGTGATGAAGTTTTTTTTTTTTTTTTACACTGATTGCTTTTACACCCATAAAGACTGTAAAAGCAATCATTTCTCCTTTTCTCTGGCTGCATTCTTGCAGCCATTGAGAAATACCGTATGAGCTGTGATTGGTCACAGCTTGTCACATGGTACAGGGCTGTTGTGAATGGCCCTGTACCATGTGACTTCTGTGATCATTCACTGATTTCACATGTAGTAAGGAATGTTGTCAGAAGTGACATCTTGCTTACTACTCTGCATGTTCGGGACACACAGAGGTCCCGTCTGACGATTGGTGTTCCACTGTGTCCAGAAGACACAGCGGGCACTGGAGCGCGCACAGTCCCAAGGAGCACGCACAGTCCAAAAAGGCGGGCGCCATTTATGAACAGCAACCCACCCCTGGACTGCCACCGTCTGGCCGTTTATATACAGCGGCCGGATGACAAGTGGTTAAACACCAATAAAGTTTGTTACCATATAGCAGCCTTTCTCAACACAGAGGAACTCTTGAAATAACTTTCCGGTCCCAGGGAACCTCTGTCAAAAATTAAAATATCTACAACTTGTGATACATTGGCGTGATGGTCAGTGGGAAGGATTTTCCTTATCATTGGGAAGAATGACCTCCTCATAGAGAGCTAAAAAGATCAATGGTGTCATTGGGAACTTATCAGAGAGGCAGAAATTGCTCATGGCTCAAGGAACCCCTAGAAACCTCTGGAGGAACCCTAGGGTTCTATGGAACCCTGGCTGAGAACCAATGACCCTAGAAATGCCAGGTGGACATGCTAACCAATTAGCCACTGTGCTGCCCTGGATCATATGGTGACAATCATAGTAGATAACAGTAGATTTGTTACAATATAGCAGCCTTTGTCAACCTTTTCAACACAAAGGAACCCTTGAAATAACTTTCCGGTCCCAGGGAACCTTTGTCAAAAATGTAAATATTTACAACTCATGATACATTGGCGTGATGGTCAGTGGGAAGGATTTTCCTTATCATTGGGAAGAATTACCCCCTTATAGATAGCTAAAAAGATCAATGGTGTCATTGGGAACTTATCAGAGAGGCAGAAATTGCTCATGGCTCAAGAAACCCTCAGCAACCTCTCAAGGAACCCTAGGGTTCTATGGAACCTTGGTTGAAAACCAATGACCCTAGAAATGCCAGGTGGAAGTGCTAACCAGGCAGAAATTGCTCATCGCTCAAGGAACTCCTAGCAACCTCTGGAGGAACCCTAGGGTTCTATGGAACCCTGGTTGAGAACCAATGACCCTAGAAATGCCAGGTGGACGTGCTAACCACTTAGCCACTGTGCTGCCCTAGAACATATTGTGACAATAATAGTAGATAACAGTAGATTCCCTATGGAACCCTGGCTGAGAACTGTATAGTAACAATCGTAGATCCTTCTGAATATTTTGTTAAACACCAATAAAGGAATATTGAAAAGAAAATAGTAAGAATAGTAGACCATATTGTGACAATCATAGTAGATAACAGTAGATTCGTTACCATATAGCAACCTTTCTCAACCTTTTCGACACAGAGGAACCCTTGAAATAACTTTCCGGTCCCAGGGAACCTCTGTCAAAAATTAATATAGCTATAACTCGTGATACATTGGAGTGATGGTCAGTGGGTAGGATTTTCCTTACACGCGTGATCATTACGAAGAATTACTCCCCTTATAGATAGCTAAAAAGATGAAAGGTGTCATTGGGATCAGAGAGGCAGAAATTGCTGATCGTTCAAGGAACTCCTAGCAACCTCTCAAGGAACCTTAGGGTTCTATGGAACCTTGGTTGATAACCAATGACCCTAGAAATGCCAGGTGGACGTGCTAAGCAGGCAGAAATTGCTCATCGCTCAAGGAACTGCTAGCAACCTCTGGAGGAACCCTGGTTGAGAACCAATGACCCTAGAAATGCCAGGTGGAAGTGCTAACCAGGCAGAATTCCTCATCGCTCAAGGAACCCCTAGCAATCTCTGGAGGAACCCTAGGGTTCTATGAAACCCTGGTTGAGAACAAATGACCCTAGAAATGCCAGGTGGAAGTGCTAACCAGGCAGAAACTGCACATCGCTCAAGGAACCCCTAGCAACCTCTGGAGGAACCCCGGTTGAGAATCAATGACCCTAGAAATGCTAGGTGGAAGTGCTAACCAGGCAGAAACTGCTCATTGCTCAAGGAACCCCTAGCAACCTCTGGAAGAACCCTGGTTGAGAATCAATGACCCTAGAAATGCCAGGTGGAAGTGCTAACCAGGCAGAAATTGCTCATAGCTCAAGGAACCCCTAGCAACCTCTGGAGGAACCCTAGGGTTCTATGAAACCCTGGTTGAGAACAAATGACCCTAGAAATGCCAGGTGGAAGTGCTAACCAGGCAGAAATTGCTCATAGCTCAAGGAACCCCTAGCAACCTCTGGAGGAACCCTAGGGTTCTATGGAACCCTGGTTGAGAACAAATGACCCTAGAAATGCCAGGTGGAAGTGCTAGCCAGACAGAAACTGCTCATCGCTCAAGGAACCCCTAGCAACCTCTGTAGGAACCCTGGCTGAGAATCAATGACCCTAGAAATGCCAGGTGGAAGTGCTAACCAGACAGAAACTGCTCATCGCTCAAGGAACCCCTAGCAACCTCTGTAGGAACCCTGGCTGAGAATCAATGACCCTAGAAATGCCAGGTGGAAGTGCTAACCAGACAGAAACTGCTCATCGCTCAAGGAACCCCTAGCAACCTCTGGAGGAACCCTAGGGTTCTATGAAACCCTGGTTGAGAACCAATGACCCAATGACCCTAGAAATACCAGGTGGAAGTGCTAACCATTTAGCCACTGTGCTGCCCTGGACCATATTGTGACAATCATAGTAGATAACAGTAGATTCCCTATGGAACCCTGGTTGAGACCCCCCTGCCGTATAGTAACAATCGTAGATCCATCTGAATATTCTGTTAAACACCAACAAAGGAATATTGCAAAGAAAATAGTAACATTGTTATAAATGGCTCCTGATTTCATTGTGATCAGTGATATTACGGGGAATACACACGGAGGATGTATCATTTTTACGGTTGGGGGATCGGCGGCCGCCTGCGTTCGATTGCTCGGATTACATGGCCAGCGTCGTGCCTGCGCATTAATATTCCCCGTGCCGTCTCTGAAGTTTTCATCTACCCCCAGACTCTTCTAGCTGAGCCGGGGTCAGAGGAACAAAGGTGACGTCCCTTGATTGCAGCAAACAGCGCCATGTGCAGCGGGCTTGATGAATTAAAAGGCTGCTGCCAACTTAATTACACTGTAACCCTTCAATAAAGGAAGGGCAGAGCTGATTAACTACTGAATAATTGGGGGCTGATTGATGGCTTTCTGCTGCTCTGCTAACGGCTGTATATATAATTATTTTGCCTTTGGGCCTCATTTTGCCACTGTTAGCTTCCTCTTTTGTCAGCAGCTGTAATTTATGAATACGGCCCGCGGCTTTCGCAGAAGAAAAAGCCCGAGATTGGGGGAGGGAAAGGGCCCCCGGATCCCCAGACGCCTCACCTGCCAATGGCCGCCGGGCCGCGGACGGCACGGACCTTTCTGGCATCTTTGATGATAATTTGTCAGCAAATGTTAACTTTTTTTTTTTTTTTTTTCTGTGCGTGATTAAACAGTAGATGGGATGTGCCGACCTCAACTAAAATCTTATTTTATTAATAGAAAAAAAAAAAATATATCAGACCGGGTACATGATGTGTACAAATCCCCCAGCCGGTACAGAACATGAGAGGCGTGACATTTCTCTGGCCGATCTTCCTCGTTAATTGCCTGCTCAGATTAAAGTGTAAATCAGGAGGGGACGAGGGAAATGGAGACTTTTGGCTTCAACAAAATTTCAGCAAAAAAAAAAAAAAAAAGGATGTTTCAGGAAAATGTAACCACCGGGAGCGTGTAATTAAGGTGGTTTTTGTTAATTTGGGATAAAGAGCTTTAAATGGCTCCTGGGGGTGATGGGAGCTTCTCTAAACTGCCCTGGACCTGCTTAAGTGGCCCCCTATTAGCTAGGAGCATGGCACTAGTTATTGAGGAACAGAGATACCCCCCATCCTGACCCAAATAGGAACCCTAACACTGCTAACCATGAGCCTAGCACTAAACCTAACACTAAGGCTAACCCTTGCCCCAATGCTAACTCCACCCTAACACTAATACAGAACATAACTCTGACCCTATCCCTGACCCTGACCCTTACACTAATCCTAACCCAACCATGGCCCTAATGCTAACCCTGACCTTTACCCTAATCCTAACGCTAACACTGGTCCTAATGCAAATCCTAACCATGACCCTAACCCTAACTCTGGTCCTAATGTTAACCCTGATCCTTACCCTAATCCTAACCCTAATCCTGGCCTTAATACTAACCCTAGCCCTCGTCCTAATGCTAACCCTGACCTTTACCCTAATCCTAACCCTAACACTGGTGCTAATGCTAATCCTAACCCTTACCCTGGTTCTAATGCTAACCCTAACCCTGACCTTAATCCTAACCCTAACCCTGGCCCTAATGCTAACCCTGACCCTTACTCTAATCCTAACACTGGTCCTAATGCTATCCCTAACACTATTCCTAATGTTAACCCTATTCCTGTTCCTAATGCTATTCCTAACTCTAGCCTTAATGCTAACTCCAAGCCTGACACTAATGCGATCCCTAACCCTAATGCTAAGACTAAACCTAAAGATAAACTCTAACCCAGACCCTAATGGTAACCTCAGCCCTGGGCCTAATGCCATCCCTGACCCTGACTCCTACCCTAATGCTAACCCGAACACTGACCCTAATGCTATCCCTAACCCTGACCCTAACCCTGACCCTAATGCTATCCCTAACCCTGACCCTAACCCTGACCCTAATGCTATCCCTAACCCTGACCCTAACCCTAACCCTGACCCTAATGCTATCCCTAACCCTGATCCTAACCCTAACCCTGACCCTAATGCTATCCCTAACGCTGACCCTAATGCTAACCCTAACCCTGACCCTAATGCTATCCCTAACACTGACCCTAATGTTAACCCTAACCCTGACCCTAATGCTATCCCTAACCCTGACCCTAACCCTAACCCTGACCCTAATGCTATCCCTAACGCTGACCCTAATGCTAACCCTAACCCTGACCCTAATGCTAACCCTGACCCTAACCCTAACCCTGACCCTAATGCTAACCCTAACCCTGACCCTAATGCTAACCCTAACCCTGACCCTAATGTTAACCCTAACACTGACCCTAATGCTAACTTCTGCATTAAGTGATTGTAAATCCTGAAGGTTTTTTCAACCTTCATGCATTCTATGCATAAAGGTAAACAACCTTCTGTAGTCAGCTCCCTCCTCAGACCCCTAATACTCACCCGAGCCAGATCCCGATCCAGTGATGTGCACAAGAGTGGCTGAGCTCTCGGCACTCTCCCTCCTCATTGGTTCAGAGACAGCAGCGGAGACAATCACGGCAAGCATGGAGAGTGCAAGGGGCGGGGCTGAGCACCGTTCTGTGTTTTTTATGGACACACAGAGTGGGGCTCAGGAGTGAGCACACACAGGTGCCCCCAGAACAAGCGGCTTGTTATGGTGGTCACTTGGGGGGGAGAGGAGCAAGGGGTGTCGATTGAGGATCCGAGAAGAGGAATCTCGAGGAAGTTCTGTGCAAAACCATTACAGAGCAGGTAAGTATAACATGTTTATTTTTTTTTTATCAATTACCTTTAATCTCACTTTAAATTAATGATAATCCTAACCCTGACCCTAATGCTAACCCTAACCCTGACCCTAATGCTAACCCTAACCCTGACCCTAATGATAATCCTAACCCTGACCCTAATGATAACCCTGACCCTAATGATAATCCTAACCCTGATAGTAATGATAATCCTAACCCTGACCCTAATGATAACCCTAACCCTGACCCTAATGATAACCCTAACCCTGAACCTAATGTTAATCCTAACCCTGACCCTAATGATAATCCTAACCCTGACCCTAATGATAATCCTAACCCTGACCTTAATGATAATCCTAACCCTGACCCCAATGATAACCCTAACCCTGACCCCTAACCCTGACCCCAATGTTAATCCTAACCCTGAACCTAATGATAATCCTAACCCTGACCCTAATGCTAACCCTAACCCTAATGATAACCCTAACCCTGAACCTAATGACAATCCTAACCCTGACCCTAATGATAACCCTAACCCTGACCCTAATGATAATCCTAACCCTGACCCTAATGATAATCCTAACCCTGACCTTAATGATAATCCTAACCCTGACCCTAATGATAATCCTAACCCTGACCTTAATGATAATCCTAACCCTGACCCCAATGATAACCCTAACCCTGACCCTAATGATAAACCTAACCCTGATAGTAATGATAACCCTAACCCTGACCCTAATGCTAACCCTAACCCTGACCCTAATGATAATCCTAACCCTGATAGTAATGATAACCCTAACCCTGACCCTAATGCTAACCCTAACCCTGACCCTAATGATAACCCTAACCCTGAACCTAATGATAATCCTAACCCTGAACCTAATGATAATCCTAACCCTGAACCTAATGATAATCCTACCCCTGAACCTAATGATAATCCTAACCCTGACCCTAATGATAATCCTAACCCTGAACCTAATGATAATCCTAACCCTGACCCCAATGATAATCCTAACCCTGACCCTAATGATAACCCTAACCCTGACCCCAATGATAACCTAACCCTGACCCTAATGATAACCCTAACCCTGACTATAATGATAACCCTAACCCTGACCCTAATGATAATCCTAACCCTGATAGTAATGATAACCCTAACCCTGACCCTAATCATAACCCTAACCCTGACCCTAATTATAATCTTAACCCTGACCCCAATGATAACCCTAACCCTGATAGTAATGATAACCCTAACCCTGACCCTAATGATAATCCTAACCCTGACCCTAATGACAATCCTAACCCTGACCCTAATGATAATCCTAACCCTGACCCCAATGATAACCTAACCCTGACCCTAATGATAACCCTAACCCTGACCCTAATGACAGTCCTAACCCTGACCCTAATGATAACCCTAACCCTGACCACAATTGTGAGGGACCGCCGAGCGGCACCACTAGCACTCCACCGGTCAGGCGTGCCCAGAGCGCGGAATCTAAGCCCCAGGGTACTTGTTCACCAGGGCCCCTGATGGTGGGGATGGACTTGTAGTACCCTGAGACCAGGTCGCCTCTACTGAGCACACCTGTCAGTGGTAGGGGTGTCCGCCAGGGGTTCCAACCAGGGAGAGCCAAATGTGAGGAGGTCGGGTGACCCTGATGGGATGGATGGATGGATGGCTGAGCAAGTGCGTAGTCAGACAGGCCGAGTCGGTAATGTAGAGGACGGTAAGGTACAAGGGAGCAGGCAGAGAATCGTCGGGTCACACGCCAGGTCAGCAACAGGAGGTCAGATCTACAGAGGGGCATCCAGGGAGAGAGGTCAGGCAAGCAAGGGTCTGGGCAGGAGAAATCAGCAAGGTCAAGAGCAATCCGGGTCAATAACTTACAGTATACAGGTTCACAGGATCAGGAATGCAGGTAAGACCAGAAGGCAACGAAATGACAGCTCAGGGACCTTTAAATATCCCGCCCTGCGCTGCCATTGGTGCCCAGCGGGCGGCCGCGGCTTCTACTGCGCATGCGCGAACTCGAACGCCGCGGCCGGCCCGGACCTAGTGCCCGTGTACTGGGAGGAGCAGTGCGCCTGCGCCGGGACCATCGAGGGACGGATCGCGGGGATCCCTGACATTGCCCCCCCCCTACGGGCAACCTCCGGATGCCCACCCGATCTCTCCACCACGGGTGATCACAAAGAAACCTCCGGACAAGCCTAGGTGCATGGACATTATGGGCTGGTTCCCACGAATTGTCCTCAGGGCCGTAGCCCTTCCACTTGATGAGAAATTGGGTCTGGCCCCCCCTTCGACGGCACTTCAAGATTGCCTCCACCTCAAATTCCTCTTCCTCTTCAACCGTTACGGCCTCCGGGGGCCTGGATTCCCGTTCCGGGAAGGCATCAGGGACTACCGGTTTCAACAGGGACACGTGGAAGACAGGGTGGATCTTGAGTGTGTCAGGGAGAACAAGTTCATAGGCCACCTCATTGACCATCCGTTTGATGCAAAAAGGGCCTATGAATTTAGGTCCCAACTTCTTCGACGGGCAAAGCATCCTCAAGTTTGACGTAGCCAGCCAAACCTTCTCTCCGGGCTGCAACACCAGGTTCCCTCTTCGCTTCCTATTGAAAGCCTTCTTATAGTCTTCTTGGGCTTGACGGATGGCTTCCTGTAATTTCTTATTGTTGGAGGTGAAGAAGGTCAGTGCATCCTGCGTCGCTGGAATCGGGCATTCCGGGACCAAGTCCGGGAGGAAGACCGGATGAAACCCATAGTTGGCGAAGAACGGGGACTGCCCAGTTGCTGAATGGCAAGCGTTGTTGTACGCGAATTCTGCCAAAGGGAGGAGTGGCGCCCAGTCGTCCTGAGAGAATGATGTGTAGCATCGCAGGTATTGTTCCAGGGTCTGATTGGTCCTCTCGGTCTGGCCATTGGTCTGAGGGTGAAATGCCGAGGAAAGAGACAGCTTGATATCCAGGGCTTTGCACAGCGCCCTCCAAAACTGCGAGGTAAACTGCACCCCTCGGTCCGAGACGATGTCTTCGGGAACCCCATGCAGTCTAACGATCTCTCGAATAAAGACTTGTGCCGTCTCGGCTGCAGATGGAGTCTTCCGTAAAGGGATGAAATGGGCCATCTTGGATAAGCGGTCCACAACCACGAGGATTGCTGTGTGATCCAGCGAAGGAGGGAGCTCGACTATGAAGTCCATGGAGATTCTCTGCCAGGGCCGTTCAGGGATGGGCAATGGACGTAGCAGGCCCCATGCCTTGTTCCTTGAAGGCTTGTTCCGCTGGCAGATGGCACAGGAGCCCACGTAGATCTTACAATCCTTGGCCATGTCCGGCCACCAGAAGGAACGCCGGAGAAGTTCCAGGGTCTTGACCGGTCCAAAATGTCCTGCCAGTGGGTGGTCATGGCAATGTCCCAAGACTAAGGTTCGGGCATCCTCTGGCACCACAATCCGGTCCTCCCTCCATAGGAGTCCCTCCTTGTTCTGGAGGGGGGCCCCATCGGAGGTAGACATTGCTGTGGACGCCCTCAGGATCTCGGAGCGAAGGTTTGTCTGAAGGGCCAAGAAATTCCCTGCCGGAAGAATAGTGTCGGGCACTGGGATCTCCTTGGTGTCCTCATACATGCGCGATAATGCGTCAGGCTTCGTGTTTTTCGAGCCGGGCCTGTATGTGATGTGGAACTGGAACCTCGAGAAAAACAATGCCCATCTTGCTTGTCGTGGGCGTAGACGTTTGGCCGTCCTCAGATATTCCAGGTTCTTGTGGTCCGTGAATATCAGGATGGGATGGGAGGCACCTTCCAGCAGGTACCTCCATTCCTCTAAAGCGGTTTTGATAGCCAGTAGCTCGCGATCCCCAATGTCGTAGTTCCTCTCCGCCGGGGTAAGTTTCCGTGAAAAGAATGCTACTGGGTGAAGTAATTCCTTGGCGCCCTTCCGCTGGGAAAGGATGGAGCCAACCGCGTTTTCAGATGCATCTACTTCTAAGATGTAGGGCAGGGAGGCGTCGGGATGACCCAGAATGGGTGCCGAGGTAAATAACCTTTTTAGTGCCTCAAAGGCTTCCTGTGCCTCGGGCGTCCATCTGAATCGCGTCCCAAGCTTAGTTAGTTGAGTGATAGGGGAGACCAGACCCGAGAAGTTCTTGATGAACTTCCGGTAGAAATTTGCGAACCCAATAAAACGTTGGACACTTTTCCTGTCCGTGGGTTCAGGCCAATCTAGGATCGCTGAGACCTTCTGAGGGTCCATTGCGACCCCCGTGGTGGAGATAATCAGACCCAGGAATGTAACGCTAGCCTGTTCAAAGCAGCATTTCTCTGCTTTAGCGTACAACCCGTGCTGCCGCAACCGCCCCAACACCTTCGTTACATGTACCCTGTGCTCCCCCAGGGAGGATGAGAAAATCAAAATGTCGTCTAAGTAGACGATGACAAAGATGTCCAGGAAGTCCCTAAAGATATCGTTTACAAAGTGCTGGAAGGTGGCTGGCGCATTGCATAACCCGAAAGGCATGACCAGGTATTCAAAATGGCCGAATCGGGTGCGGAAGGCCGTCTTCCACTCATCCCCCTCCCTTATGCGAACCAAATTGTAGGCTCCCCTTAAGTCCAACTTGGTAAACACTACTGCAGCCTTTAAGCTCTGGAACAATTCAGGTACCAGAGGTAATGGGTAACGATTTTTAATGGTGACCCTATTCAGCTCCCGATAGTCAATGCATGGCCTCAAAGTCTTGTCCTTCTTTTCTACAAAGAAGATCCCTGCACCTGCTGGGGAAGTGGAGGGACGGATGAATCCCTTACGGAGGCTATCCTCAATATAGTCCTTCAGGGCCCCTAATTCCAGCTCAGAAAGGGGAAAAATTCGTCCGAACGGGATTTCAGAACCGGGCAACAGATCAATTGGACAGTCATATGGGCGGTGGGGGGGTAGAGCATCTGCTCCCCGTTCACTGAACACGTCAAGGAACTTGTGATAGGCTGCAGGAACCACTTGTTTCAGGCTGTCATCCCCCTCAGAGCACAAAAGAACCTGGGGGACCCCCGGGCCCGAAGTTCGACACAGTTCCCGACAATATGGGGAAGGGAACGAGACAACCCCAGTTTCCCAGTCAATTTGGGGGTTATGGGCCCGCAACCAAGGGAGCCCCAGAATGACTGGGAAAAGGGGTGATGCAATAGCATCCAGGCGGAGGAGTTCCCGGTGCTGACCGGCAATGGAAGTCATAATGGAAGGGGTCTCCTGGTTGACTACTCCTGACTTTATCCGGGAACCATCAGCTAAAAAGATATGAAACCCCTTCTCCTTTGGGCGGAGGGGAATACCCTGCTGGTGAGCAAAATTGATATCCACAAAACAGCTGCATGCCCCCGAATCAACTATGGCCGACACCTCCATGGTCCTTTCGGAAAGCTGAAAGGAGAGGGGAACAACTAAGTACTGGGACGGGGTCATATCGCCAACAGATAAAGAAGATGAAGTGAACTTACTCAGTTTCTGCGGGCAGGAACGCACCATGTGACCAGCTTCGCCGCAGTACAGGCACAGATTCTGGGAGCGTCTGCGCTGGCGTTCCTCAGGCGATAGTTTAGGCCGAGCCAGGCCTAGCTGCATGGGTTCGGGGGCATCTTCAGCCGGCAGGTTCTGGATGCTTGGCCTAGTATGTTGACCGGATCCCTGAAATGACCCCCAGGGATTTCCGCGACCCTGACCAGACCTCTCCAATCTGCGCTCCCGCAGCCTACGGTCAATTTTAATAGTGAGTGCAATCAAGTCCTCTAATATCTCGGGCACCTCTACCCGGGCGAGCTCGTCTTTCAGAGCCTCAGATAGGCCCATACGAAACTGGTGTAAAAGGGCGAACTCGTTCCAACGAGTGTCACCCATCCAGCGCCTAAAGTCAGAGGCGTATTCCTCAGCCGTCCGCCGACCTTGTCGGAGTGTGTATAACGTGGCCTCGGCCGAGGCCGCCCGTTGTGGGTCATCATATAAGATGGCCATAGCGTTAAAGAAGCTGTCGACCGAAATCAGGTGAGGGTCATTGTTTCCCCTTAGTCGGTGGGCCCAGTCTTGGGGTTCACCCTGCAGCAGGGAGACAACAAACCCCACTTTCACTGACTCTGTCAAAAAGGTCCGTGGCTGTAGTTCAAAAAAGAGAAGACAAGAGTCACGAAATGACCGAAAACGTGTGCGATCCCCATGGAAGCGCTCGGGTAAGGGTACTCGGGGTTCCGCCATAGGGAGTGATGTGGGAGGCCCAGGAGCCGGCTCGTGGGCTGCTGCGACTGGAGGTGCAGGAGCCGGGGCCTGTGAAACAGGAACAGATATGGTGCAGGCCTGAAACCGATTCTCGATCTGCAGACATCTGTCCTGTAATGTGTTTACAGCTTGCGTCAGGGTAGACAGGTGCCTGCACACCTCGTCCAACGGGGTGAGTCCTCCTCGAGGCTCAGTCATGGCCTTCTGGTACTGTGAGGGACCGCCGAGCGGCACCACTAGCACTCCACCGGTCAGGCGTGCCCAGAGCGCGGAATCTAAGCCCCAGGGTACTTGTTCACCAGGGCCCCTGATGGTGGGGATGGACTTGTAGTACCCTGAGACCAGGTCGCCTCTACTGAGCACACCTGTCAGTGGTAGGGGTGTCCGCCAGGGGTTCCAACCAGGGAGAGCCAAATGTGAGGAGGTCGGGTGACCCTGATGGGATGGATGGATGGATGGCTGAGCAAGTGCGTAGTCAGACAGGCCGAGTCGGTAATGTAGAGGACGGTAAGGTACAAGGGAGCAGGCAGAGAATCGTCGGGTCACACGCCAGGTCAGCAACAGGAGGTCAGATCTACAGAGGGGCATCCAGGGAGAGAGGTCAGGCAAGCAAGGGTCTGGGCAGGAGAAATCAGCAAGGTCAAGAGCAATCCGGGTCAATAACTTACAGTATACAGGTTCACAGGATCAGGAATGCAGGTAAGACCAGAAGGCAACGAAATGACAGCTCAGGGACCTTTAAATATCCCGCCCTGCGCTGCCATTGGTGCCCAGCGGGCGGCCGCGGCTTCTACTGCGCATGCGCGAACTCGAACGCCGCGGCCGGCCCGGACCTAGTGCCCGTGTACTGGGAGGAGCAGTGCGCCTGCGCCGGGACCATCGAGGGACGGATCGCGGGGATCCCTGACAACAATGATAACCTAACCCTGACCCTAATGATAACCCTGACCCTAATGATAACCCTGACCCTAATGATAACCCTGACCCTAATGATAATCCTAACCCTGACCCTAATGATAACCCTAACCCTGACCCTAATGATAATCCTAACCCTGACCCTACTGATAATCCTAACCCTGACCCCAATGACAATCCTAACCCTGAACCTAATGATAACCGTAACCCTGACCCTAATGATAACCCTAACCCTGACCCTAATCATAATCCTAACCCTGACCCTAATGATAACCCTAACCCTGACTATAATGATAACCCTAACCCTGACCCTAATGATAATCCTAACCCTGACCCCAATGATAACCCTAATCCTGACCCTAATGATAACCCTAACCCTGACCCTAATCATAACCCTAATCCTGACCCTAATTATAATCTTAACCCTGACCCCAATGATAACCCTAACCCTGATAGTAATGATAACCCTAACCCGGACCCTAATGACAATCCTAACCCTGACCCTAATGACAATCCTAACCCTGACCCTAATGACAATCCTAACCCTGACCCTAATGACAATCCTAACCCTGACCCTAATGATAATCCTAACCCTGACCCTAATGACAATCCTAACCCTGACCCTAATGATAACCTTAACCCTGACCCTAATGATAACCCTAACCCTGACCCTAATGATAACCCTAACCCTGACCCTAATGACAATCCTAACCCTGACCCTAATGACAATCCTAACCCTGACCCTAATGACAATCCTAACCCTGACCCTAATGATAACCTTAACCCTGACCCTAATGATAATCCTAACCCTGACCCTAATGACAATTCTAACCCTGACCCTAATGACAATCCTAACCCTGACCCTAATGATAACCCTAACCCTGACCCTAATCATAATCCTAACCCTGACTATAATGATAACCCTAACCCTGACCCTAATGATAATCCTAACCCTGACCCCAATGATAACCCTAATCCTGACCCTAATGATAACCCTAACCCTGACCCTAATCATAACCCTAACCCTGACCCTAATTATAATCTTAACCCTGACCTTAATGATAACCCTAATCCTGACCCTAATTATAATCTTAACCCTGACCCCAATGATAACCCTAACCCTGACCCTAATGATAATCCTAACCCTGACCCTAATGACAATCCTAACCCTGACCCTAATGATAACCTTAACCCTGATAGTAATGATAACCCTAACCCGGACCCTAATGACAATCCTAACCCTGACCCTAATGACAATCCTAACCCTGACCCTAATGACAATCCTAACCCTGACCCTAATGACAATCCTAACCCTGACCCTAATGATAATCCTAACCCTGACCCTAATGACAATCCTAACCCTGACCCTAATGATAACCTTAACCCTGACCCTAATGATAACCCTAACCCTGACCCTAATGATAACCCTAACCCTGACCCTAATGACAATCCTAACCCTGACTATAATGATAACCTAACCCTGACCACAATGATAACCCTAACCCTGACCCTAATGATAACCCTAACCCTGACCCTAATGATAACCCTAACCCTGACCCTAATGATAACCCTAACCCTGACCCTAATGATAATCCTAACCCTGACCCTAATGATAATCCTAACCCTGACCCTAATGATAACCTTAACCCTGACCCTAATGACAATTCTAACCCTGACCTTAATGACAATTCTAACCCTGACCATCTGTCAAGTCATTCAGACATTTGTTGGAAAACAAAGCCATGTGATCCTTATTTTAGGCCTCCCCTTAGCAGTATAGATGACATTTGAGGAGAATTCTGACGGAGATGAAATGAATCATTTCACAATGAAAGAAATTTCAGCAAAATCTCTTCACTCGTTTCTAAATCCCAACGCTGGTGAAGAAACATGAAATCCCATCTTACCCCAAATACACGATTTACATTTTGAGAATTGTAAGGAACATCGTTGCAGATTCTCCTGTTTCCCATTGATCCCGGGGCCCTTAACTCCCGTCACGGGCCCTTTATTACGGTTCCACAGTGGTTCCCCTTCCAGTCCAGCTCCTCCCCTTCAGTCTTTCATAGGTGTACCAGCTCCTCCCCTTCAGTCTTTCACAGGTGTACCGGCTCCTCCCCTTCAGTCTTTCACAGGTGTACTGGCTCCTCCCTTTCAGTCTTGCACAGGTGTACCGGCTCCTCCCCTTCAGTCTTGCACAGGTGTACCAGCTCCTCCCCTTCAGTCTTGCACAGGTGTACCGGCTCCTCCCCTTCAGTCTTGCACAGGTGTACCGGCTCCCCCCCTTCAGTTTTTCACAGGTGTACCGGCTCCTCCCCTTCAGTCTTGCACAGGTGTACCGACTCCTCCCCTCCAGTTTTGCATGGGTATCCCAGCTCCTCCCCTTCAGTCTTGCACAGGTGTACCAGCTCCTCCCCTTCAGTCCTGCACAAGTGTACCGGCTCCTCCCCTTCAGTCTTGCACAGGTGCCCCATCTCCTCCCCTTCAGTCTTGCACAGGTGTACTGGCGCCTCCCCTTCAGTCTTGCAGAGGTGTACCGGCTCCTCCCCTTCAGTCTTGCACAGGTGTACCGACTCCTCCCCTTCATTCTCGCACAGGTGTACCGACTCCTCCCCTTCATTCTCACACAGGTGTACCGACTCCTCCCCTTCATTCTCGCACAGTAGTACCGGCTCCTCCCCTTCAGTCTTGCACAGGTGTACCGACTCCTCCCCTTCATTCTCGCACAGGTGTACCGACTCCTCCCCTTCATTCTCGCACAGGTGTACCGACTCCTCCCCTTCATTCTCGCACAGTAGTACCGGCTCCTCCCCTTCAGTCTTGCACAGGTGTACCAGCGCCTCTCCTGGACTGAAATGGCTTCCTCTGATTTCACTGCAATTGCAGTTCTTTCATGTGGGTGGTCTGCATGCAAATAAAGACTGCCTTGGAACGCCCACTCTTCCAGACTGACACCCACCCATAAAGGCATTTTGAAATTTGCTTAACTCCTCCCAAGAGCCAGCCCACTGAGGACATCAGGACTGAGGGCTCTTGAGTACTGAAGCAGGGTGCTGTGATGTTTTCAGGAAGCTATGTACAGCACCCTCCCACCAGCCATGATCTGCCTGCATTGCATAGTTAAGCACAGAGATACAGTGATGACATCATTAGGTGTAAAATAAGGTATCATTAGGTGTAAAATAAGGTATATTAAAAAAATGTCATGATCATATCGATGAGGGGGCTCCTCCCCTTCTGTCTTGCACAGGTGTACAGGCTCCTCCCCTTCTGTCTTGCACAGGTGTACCGGCTTCTCCCCTTCTGTCTTGCACAGGTGTACCGGCTCCTTCCCGTTAGTCTTGCACAGGTGTACAGGCTCCTTCCCGTTAGTCTTGCACAGGTGTACAGGCTCCTCCCCTTCTGTCTTGCACAGGTGTACAGGCTCCTCCCCTTTTTCTTGCACAGGTGTACAGGATCCTCCCCCTTAGTTTTGCACAGGTGTACAGGCTCCTCCCCGTTAGTCCTGCACAGGTGTACAGGATCCTCCCCCTTAGTTTTGCACAGGTGTACAGGATCCTCCCCGTTAGTCTTGTACAGGTGTACAGGCTCCTCCCCTCCAGTCTTGCACAGGTGTACAGGCTCCTCCCCGTTAACCTTGCACATGTGTACAGGCTCCTCCCCTCCAGTCTTGCACAGGTGTACAGGCTCCTCCCCTCCAGTCTTGCACAGGTGTACAGGCTCCTCCCCTCCAGTCTTGCACAGGTGTCCTGTGATGAGGGGGAGGGGGAAACCAAGGAAGGCAAAATAGAAGCAGAATGAATTTCAGCTCAACGGGATTCGGTGGCGGTTATTCCAGTTCAAAATCGGACCCCAAGGATTGCTGCGATTGGCGCTGGGCGCAGTCCTGCCGAAAGCGCCATTTGTGTTTCAATTAGATGAAGTCACTGACCCCCAAATACTATCCAACACCTCGCCCCATCCGAGTCCAGGGGCCCCCAACTGCTTCATTAACAACCCCCCTCCCCCTCTGTTATTTGTCCGGCGTGCACCCCGTGTTTGTTTGTCATTTCTCCGCTTTCAGTAGCCCGCGCCTTTTTCATCGCCAAATGTTTGATTTGGATTCCGCCCACCAACTGACAAAGAAACCGCGGATTCTTCAAACCAGGGGAACAAAAAAAAAAGAAGAAGCCGATTCCGCCGATTCCCCAGACATCGATTTATTTATCCTTCCCTCCTGAGGTCTTCGAGGACAACTCCACATTTATTTCTTTTTTTTCGCTCCGGAGGTGACGCTTCTGGTTTAAAAGCCAAAACCTACAAATTGTCTCTCGATGCGTTCGGCTTTGTTGTGCTTTTTTCCCCCCCGAAGAACGCGGTCGCCTGCGAATCGCGGCGGAGAGAATCTTTCAGTTAAAGTTCAGTAGTCTGCCGGTGGGCACGGGCCAATGAAGAGATTGATGTGCGCCCCCCCTTATCTGAACTTGATTTATACGTCGGCTGGAGAAGGCACGGGGAAGAAAGGCGCCAAAGACCTTGATGCCTCCCCGCGGAGAATACGGACCATTTGGATTGAAGGCATGAAAGGGAAGAAATTAATGGCAGGAGCTGCGTCTGTCATCGCTGCCAAGCTGACGGCGGTACGGTGAGCTGGAGAAACGGATGACATGCCCTCCAGTCAAGGGCGCCGCTACCCGCTGCTCGCACATTAGGAGCACAATGCTTATTTTTGCGCTTTTTTTTTTTTTTAATCAAGGTGGGGGGGGGGGGGGGATTTGAAATTTAAAAACGATACAATATTTTTTTTTTTTGAGAACGATGAATATTTATGGCGTTTGCTCGGTCAGAGCGTCGGGGTTTTGGCGCCGCGCATTTCTCTAATTGTATTAATATAAGGCTGATTAAAAGGAAAACAGAGGCCACCTGCTGCTTTAAAGATGGTTCATTATAGGCCGGCTGTGCGGAGGGTGGAAGAGCGGGGGGGGGGGGGAGGGGAATGGAGACCGGCGGAGAAGTGACACCTTATTGGTGCTGGCGCCCCGACATCAGCCCTTGGGAAGGAGGGGGGGGGGGAGAATGGAGACCATCGGAGAAGTGACACCTTACTGGGGCTGACAGCTCTGACACCCCGACATCAGCCCTTGGAATGAGGGGGGGGGAATGGAGACCGGCGTAGAAGTGACACCTTATTGGTGCTGGCGCCCCGACCTCAGCCCTTGGGAAGGAGGGGGGGGGAGAATGGAGACCATTGCAGAAGTGACACCTTATTGGTGCTGACGCCCCGACATCAGCCCTTGGGAAGGAGGGGGGGGGAGAATGGAGACCATGGGAGAAGTGACACCTTATTGGTGCTGGTGCCCCGACATCAGCACTTGGGAATGAAGGAGGGGGGGGGGAGAATGGAGACCATGGGAGAAGTGACACCTTATTGGTGCTGGCGCCCCGACATCAGCACTTGAAAAGTGTGGGGGGGGGGGGGGGAATGGAGACCATCGGAGAAGTGACACCTTATTGGTGCTGGTGCCCCGACATCAGCACTTGAAAAGTGGGGGGGGGGGGGGAGAATGGAGACCATCGGAGAAGTGACACCTTATTGGTGCTGGTGCCCCGACATCAGCACTTGGGAAGGAGGGGGGGGGATGGTAACTGAGAGATTTTACTTTTAAATGACTACTGAAATATTTTATTACTGTTCAGGGGCGGACTGACCATTTGGAAACTCGGGCACGGCCCGAGGGCCCGGGGTCAGTAGGGGGCCCCATGAGATGCCCCTGGTACCTTTTTCATAGGCTTTTTTGAGTTTGGGCAAGGACACAGGGGCCCCATGATCCCCTATTGCCTGGGGGCCCCATGAGTTGTCAGTCCGCCCCGTTACTGTTATTATTTCTTTATCCACTTAAGGACCGGTGACGTACCGGTACGTCGCTGGACTTGGAGTGGGTATACCGGGATGATGGTAGCAACTGAAAGAGCGGGGGAGGGGAATGGACACACCGGTGGCTGAAGGCATCATCCGGCAGTTGGCTTTCACCCGAAGCCTTCTGTAGCTCTCTTGGGCTCTACCGTCCCATCGGGAGACACGAGCGTCCAGCTGGAAGTTCCACTGGCTGGCCATAGAGCTGGAGCCTGGAATGGCTCTGATCTTTTCAATGGTCTGACAGGTGTCAACAAACTGTGGCCTGAGGGCCAGATGTGGCCCTTTGCTTGCCTTTATCCGACCCTTGGGATACTGTTCCTCCCACTGACACCAACAATGGGGCACTATGTCTTCAACTGATACCAGTGATGGGGAACTATTCCTCCTACTAATACCAACAATGGGGCACCATTCCTCCACTGATACCAATGATGGGGCACTATTCCTCCCACTGACACCAATGATGGGGGCACTATTCCTCCCACTGACACCAATGATGGGGCACTATTCCTCCCACTGATACCAATGATGGGACACTATTCCTCCCACTGAACCAATGATGGGACACTATTCCTCCCACTGACACCAATGATGGGGCACTATTCCTCCCACTGATACCAATGATGGGGCACTATTCCTCCCACTGACACCAATGATGGGGCACTATTCCTCCCACTGACACCAATGATGGGGCACTATTCCTCCCACTGATACCAATGATGGGGCACTATTCCTCCCACTGACACCAATGATGGGGCACTATTCCTCCCACTGACACCAATGATGGGGCACTATTCCTCCCACTGATACCAATGATGGGACACTATTCCTCCCACTGAACCAATGATGGGACACTATTCCTCCCACTGACACCAATGATGGGGCACTATTCCTCCCACTGACACCAATGATGGGGCACTATTCCTCCCACTGACACCAATGATGGGGCACTATTCCTCCCACTGATACCAATGATGGGACACTATTCCTCCCACTGAACCAATGATGGGACACTATTCCTCCCACTGACACCAATGATGGGGCACTATTCCTCCCACTGACACCAATGATGGGACACTATTCCTCCCACTGACACCAATGATGGGGCACTATTCCTCCCACTGACACCAATGATGGGGCACTATTCCTCCCACTGACACAAATGATGGGGCACTATTCCTCCCACTGACACCAACAATGGGGCACTATGTCTTCAACTGATACCAGTGATGGGGAACTATTCCTCCTACTAATACCAACAATGGGGCACCATTCCTCCCACTGATACCAATGATGGGGCACTATTCCTCCCACTGACACCAATGATGGGGCACTATTCCTCCCACTGACACCAATGATGGGGCACTATTCCTCCCACTGACACAAATGATGGGACACTATTCCTCCCACTGACACAAATGATGGGACACTATTCCTCCCACTGATACCAATGATGGGACACTATTCCTCCCACTGACACCAATGATGGGGCACTATTCCTCCCACTGACACCAATGGTGGGACACTATTCCTCCCACTGACACCAATGATGGGGCACTATTCCTCTCACTGATACCAATGATGGGACACTATTCCTCCCACTGACACCAATGATGGGGCACTATTCCTCTCACTGATACCAATGATGGGGCACTATTCCTACCACTGAACCAATGATGGGGCACTATTCCCCCCACTGATACCAATGATGGGGCACTATTCCTCCCACTGACACCAACAATGGGGAATTATTCCTCCCACTGACACCAATGATGGGGCACTATTCCTCCCACTGACACCAATGATGGGGCACTATTCCTCCCACTGACACCAATGATGGGGCACTATTCCTCCCACTGACACCAATGATGGGACACTATTCCTCCCACTGATACCAATGATGGGATACTATTCCTCCCACTGACACCAATGATGGGGCACCATTCCTCCCCCTGATACCAATGATGGACTAATATTCCTCCCACTGTCACCAACAATGGGGCACTATTCCTCCTACTGGCACCAACAATGGGGCACTATTCCTCCCACTGACACCAGTGATGGGGCACTATTCCTCCCACTGACACCAAACAATGGGGTACTATTTCTTCCACTGATACCAATGATGGGGCACTATTTCTCCCACTGACACCAATGATGGAGCACTATTTCTTCCACTGATACCAATGATGGGGCACTATTTCTTCCACTGATACCAATGATGGGGCACTATTTCTCCCACTGACACCAATGATGGGGCACTATTTCTCCCACTGACACCAATGATGGAGCACTACTCTTCCAAATGACCACCAGCCCTGAGGCCATGTTTATCCTCACTCATGCTGGGTTTGGAACATTTTCTACCCCCACTGACCACAATCCGGCTCTCCTTTGGTCTGAAGTAGACAGTATGCTGGCCCTTTGTTTGAATAGTCTGGAGATCCCTGGTCTAAGAAACTGGAAGTGATGCGCATATCATCACTTTCGGTTTTGCTGAATGTAAACAAACCCTTAGTGGTGTGAAAAAAAGGCATCAAACCGATCTTGGTATGATCTGAAGCTCTGAAGGGCAGGGGAGAGATCCGAGGTCTGAGAGATCCCAGTACATGTGTATGCGCCATTTGGAAACTCGGGCACTGCCCGAGGGCCCGGGGTCAGTAGGGGGCCCCATGAGATGCCCCTGGTACCTTTTTCATAGGCTTTTTTGAGTTTGGGCAAGGACACAGGGGCCCCATGATCCCCTATTGCCCGGGGGCCACATGAGTTGTCAGTCCGCCCCTGGTATGCGCCATTTGTCAGAAAAGGCCTAGAGGTCAAACGGATATTTATTTGTTATTAAAATGTTACTAAATTTATAGGGCAAGTTGATCCCGGGAATATCCGATTGCCTCTCGGGGGATCAGGAAGGAATTTTTTCCCAGCAGGAGCAAGTTGGATCGTACTTTGTTGTTATTTTTGCCTTCTTCTGGATCAACTGTGGGTGGAGGATTGTAACTTTTTTTTTTTTTATGGTTGAACTGGATGGACTTTTGTCTTTTTTTCAGCCAGACTAACTATGTAACTAAATGTTATTTGTTATCAATTTGCAGGAAAGGCGCCACACCTTGGAAATGTTGCCTCCCCATCGCCATTACATTTGCAATAAATGTCGGTCTAAATGTTAATTTTTACCACCGTCCTAGAGGTCATATGACCACACACGTTCGGATCCTGGTGGGAGGGAACTCTCTACCCCTACATTAACGCCTACAGCAACGGACCCTGGTGGGGTCATCACCGTTGTCGGCTCTCCATATTACTGAGAAGAGGCGGAGCTGTGCAGTCACATGACCACAAAGTTCCAGGTACTGGGCCTCTGCTGTGGCTGATGGGAGGGAACGGTCTCATCAATGGATGTCGATGGGTGATGTCATTTCTCCATGTGGTTCATCATCATTGTCAGATCTCCACATTACAGGGAGGAGCCAGAGCTGTGCGGTTGCATGGACACAACTGGTGGGAGGGAACTCCTTGCCCTTCTGACAAAGCCTACAGCAACAGACCCTGGTGGGGTCATCACCGTTGTCGGCTCTCCATATTACACAAAGGAGGAGGAGCTGTGCAGTCACATGACCACAAAGTTCCAGGTCCTGGGCCTCTGCTGTGGCTGATGGGAGGGAACGGTCTCATCAATGGATGTCGATGGGTGATGTCATTTCTCTATGTGGTTCATCGTCATTGTCAGATCTCCACATTACATGGAGGAGCCAGAGCTGTGCGGTTGCATGGACACAACTGGTGGGAGGGAACTCCTTGCCCTTCCGGCAACGCCTACAGCAACAGACCCTGGTGGGGTCATCACCGTTGTCGGCTCTCCATATTACACAAAGGAGGAGGAGCTGTGCAGTCACATGACCACAAAGTTCCAGGTCCTGGGCCTCTGCTGTGGCAGATGGGAGGGAACGGTCTCATCAATGGATGTCGATGGGTGATGTCATTTCTCCATGTGGTTCATCGTCATTGTCAGATCTCCACATTACATGGAGGAGCCAGAGCTGTGCGGTTGCATGGACACAACTGGTGGGATGGAACTCCTTGCCCTTCTGACAACGCCTACAGCAACAGACCCTGGTGGGGTCATCACCGTTGTCGGCTCTCCATATTACACAAAGGAGGAGGAGCTGTACAGTCACATGACCACAAAGTTCCAGGTCCTGGGCCTCTGCTGTGGCTGATGGGAGGGAACGGTCTCATCAATGGATGCCGATGGGTGATGTCATTGCTCCATGTGGTTCATCGTCATTGTCAGATCTCCACATTACATGGAGGAGCCAGAGTTGTGCGGTTGCATGGACACAACTGGTGGGAGGGAACTCCTTCCCCTTTCGACAATACCTACAGCAACGGACCCTGGTGGGGTCATCCCCGTTGTTGGCTCTCCATATTACAGAGAAGAGGTGGAGCTTTGCAGTCACGTGACCACAAAGTTCCAGGTCCTGGGCCTCTGCTGTGGCTGATGGGAGGGAACGGTCTCATCAATGGATGCCGATGGGTGATGTCATTGCTCCATGTGGTTCATCGTCATTGTCAGATCTCCACATTACATGGAGGAGCCAGAGCTGTCCAGTTGCATGGACACAACTGGTGGGAGGGAACACCTTGCCCTTCCGACAACTCCTACAGCAATGGACCCTGGTGGGATCATCCCCGTTGTCGGCTCTCCATATTACACAAAGGAGGAAGAGCTGTCACGTGACCACAATGTTCCAGGTCCTGGGCCTCTGCTGTGGCTGATGGGAGGGAACGGTCTCATTAATGGATGCCGATGGGTGATGTCATTGCTCCATGTGGTTCATCGTCATTGTCAGATCTCCACATTACATGGAGGAGCCAGAGCTGTCCAGTTGCATGGACACAACTGGTGGGAGGAAACTCCTTCCCCCTCCGACAACGCCTAGAGCAGTGGACGATGGTGGGGGACGTCACTTACACAAATGGGTATAATTGATAACCACATCCCAGATATATATTCTAGTATGAATAAAAAAGAATGAGTAAATGGGATTTTTAAGGTGATGGTATAGCTACCCGAAGGAAGAGACACACAACAAGATGTAGTTCTTAATCCCGCGTGTCGCCCCCTTCAGCATCAATGACAGCGCGCCGTCTTCTGTAATAGTTGTCTATGAGGCCCCCAAATTCTTGCTGGTGGTAGAGCTGCCCATTAGTCTCAGCAAAATGCCCCCAGGTCATGCGAAGTCTTTGGTCATCTTGCATGAACCGCACATTTGAGATCTCCCCAGAGTAGCTCGATGGTATGAAGGTCAGGAGACTGTGATGGCCACTCCAGAACTATCACCTCTTTCTGCTGTAACTACTGGAGGGTCAGCTTGGCCTTGTTCTTAGGTGTCATTGTCGTGCTGGAAGGTCCAAGAACGTCCCATGTGCAGAAGTATGCCAATTGTCTGCAAGTATTTTCTGATAGCATGCTGCCATCAATTCTCACAAGATTCCCTGTGTCTTTAGAGCTCACCCCCCCCCCCCCCCCCCAAAACATTAGTGCGCCACCATGTTTCACAGTGGGGATAGCATTCCTCTCGCTATAGACCATGTTGATCCCTCTGCAAACATTGTGCTTCTGGTTGTGACCATGAAGCTCTATTTTGGTCTCATCACTCCAGATCACAGTGCGCCAGTGAGGTGTGTAAAGGTGTTGTCGGCCATATTGTAACCAGGAATTTTGTGGCATTGGAGCAGTAAAGGCTTTTTTTCCAATTTCAAAAGGAGCAGCACTGAGGAAGCTGTGGCTTATGTTCAATAATGACCCCGCAATATGCTTCATAAGGAGAATACATTTATTCCATAAATAATTAATTCATTAAAAGCAGGAAACTCATCCAGAAACAGCAGTGAACCCATTGCCTGGCTGGGGGAATATCCGCTCACCTACGTCCTCGAGCTGCGATGTTTGGTAAAGGTGATCACAATGATGCAGCTGTCCCGACCGGGTACCGCGGCGCTCTGGAACTGACTTCACAAGGTCTCAGGAGGAAACGGATATCATTGAGCCGCTCTGGGGAAATCTCAAATGTTCATGCAAGACGACCAAAGACTTTCCATGACCTGGAGGCATTTTGCCAAGACGAATGGGCAGCTCTACCAAAAATTTGGGGACCTCATAGACAACTATTTCAGAAGACGGCGCGCTGTCATTGATGCTAAAGGGGGCTATACGCAAGATTAAGGACTAAGGGGGTGAAGACTTTTGAACAGGTCCGTCTCAGCAAAATGCTTCCAGGTCATGCAAAGCCTTTGGTCGTCTTGTATGAACCGCACATTTGAGATCTCAGAGCGGCTCGATGGTATGAAGGTCAGGAGACTGTGATGGCCACTCCAGAACCTTCACCTGTTTCTGCTGCAACCACTGGAGGGTCAGCTTGGCCTTGTGCTGTGATGGCCACTCCAGAACCTTCACCTGTTTCTGCTGCAACCACTGGAGGGTCAGCTTGGGCTTGTGCTGTGATGGCCACTCCAGAACCTTCACCTGTTTCTGCTGCAACCACTGGAGGGTCAGCTTGGCCTTGTGTTGTGATGGCCACTCCAGAACCTTCACCTGTTTCTGCTGCAACCACTGGAGGGTCAGCTTGGCCTTGTGCTGTGATGACCACTCCAGAACCTTCACCTGTTTCTGCTGCAACCACTGGAGGGCCAGCTTGGCCTTGTGTTGTGATGGCCACTCCAGAACCTTCACCTGTTTCTGCTGCAACCACTGGAGGGTCAGCTTGGCCTTGTGCTGAGGGTCATTGTCGTGCTGGAAAGTCCTAGAGCGTCCCACGCGCAGAATTCGGGGGCCTCGTAGACAACTATTACAGAAGACGGCACGCTGTCATTGATGCTAAAGGGGGCGATCCGCAGGACTAAGAACTACATCTTGTTGTGTGTCTCTTCCTTCTCACCTTAAAAATCCCATTTACTCATTCTTTTTATTCATACTAGAATATATATCTGTCCTGACCGGGGGCCGCTCGGCGCTCTGGAACTGACATCACAAGGTCCCGGGAGGAAGTGGAAGACAGAGACATGACTCTGGTTAATGATGCCTTTGTATCGCAGATAGCAGGCTACCACCCTTTTCTGCTTGTCCAGCCTGGCTTAGCGGCCCACTTCTGCTTCCTCCCAAGACCTTGTGGACCTTGTGAAGTCAGTTCTGGAGCGCCGTGGTCCCTGGTCGGGACAGCTGCATCACTGTGATCACCTTTACCAAACATTGCGGCTTGAGGGCGTAGGTGAGCGGATATTCCACCCAGCCAGGCAAAGGGTTCACCGCTGTTTCTGGATGAGTTTCCTGCTTTTAATGAATTATTTATGGAATAAATTTATACTCCTTGTGAAGCATATTCCGGGGTCATTATTGAAAATAAGCCACAGCTTCCTCAGTGCTGGTCCTTTTGAAATTGTTTATCACTTAGGGGGTACTAGCAGCTGAGGGTAAGTGGCTTCCATACATCTGGGCTTTTAGTGCTTGGACTTTCTGTTTTCAAGGTTTTTTTTCTGGCAACTCAACCATGCAGCTCATTTTTGTTCAAGTAATGTCGTATGCTGCTCCTTGAAATAGCCACGCCATCTTTTTTCCAGAGCAGCCTGTATTTCTCCTGAGGTGACCTGTGGGGGGTTTTCTTTGTATCCCAAACAATTCTTCTGGCCGTTGCGGCTGCAATCTTTCTTGGTCTGCCTGACCTTGGCTTGGTATCAAGAGATCCCCAATTTTTCCATTTCTTAAAATATGGTTGAACAGTACTGACTGGCATATTCAAGGCTTTGGATATCTTTTTATATCCTTTTCCATCTTTATAAAGTTCCATTCTCTTGTTACGCAGGACTTTTGACAGTTCTTTTCTGCTCCCCATGGCTCAGTATCTAGTCTGCTCAGTGCATCCACGTGAGAGCGAACATACTTAATGACTATTTATACACTGACACTGATTGCAATTTAAAAAGCCACAGACGGGAGAAATAACCTTTAATTGCCATTTTAACCCGTGTGTGACACCTTGTGTGTCTGTAACAAGGCCAAACATTCCAGGGGGAGGAGACTTCTGATCTGGGGGGCGGATACTTCTGATCCGGGGGCGGAGAATTCTGATCCGGGCATTTGGAGGATTTTGTGTTAACATTAGGATTTAAAAAGGAGCCAAACAACGATGTGATAATAAATGGCTTCATATCATCACCATCCTTCAATAAAATCAATGCCAAAATGTCCCCATTTCTGCCAGGAGAGGTAAACTGTAAAGGTATAATAATAATAGTGATTGGTTGAGGTGTGGTGGTGGGGGGGGGGTACATATTATTTGTTTATTCTTCATGTTTAGTTATTTTTGCAGTTTTGTTTTTTTTTCATTTTATGTGATAATTAATTTTGTTGTTTCCACTTTTTATTACCATTGTTTATTTATTGTTGTAGCCCTGATGAAGGGGGGGCACTTTAGGCCTCCAAAACATGTTGAGAGAGAGGAAGGGGAGGGGGGGAGAGAGAGGGGGGAGAGAGGGAGAGGGAGAGAGAAACGGGGGGAGAGGGAGAGAGAGGGGAGAGAGAGGGAGAGGAGAGGGAAGAGGGGAGAGAGAAAGGGGGGGAGGGAGAGAGAAGAGAAGAGAGGAGGGGGATAAGAGAGAGAGGGGGAGAGAGAGAAGAGAGAGGGAGAGAGAGGGGGAGGGAGGGAGGGAGAGGAGGAGGAAGAGAGAGAGAAGAGAGGGGGGGAGGGGAGAGGGAGGGGGGAGAGGAGAGAGAGAGGGAGAGAGAGGGGGGTGTGGGAGAGAGAAGAGAGAGGGGGAGGAGAGAGAGAGAGAGGAGGGAGGGAGAGAAGATAAGAGAAAGAGAGAGGGAGGGGGAGAGAAGGAGGGAGGGAGGGATAGGGGGGAAATAGAGAAGAGAGAGAGGGGGGGAGAGGGAGAGGGGGGGGGAGAGAAGGGGGGAGAAGAAAGAGAGAAGAAAGAGGGGGAGGGGGAGAGAAGGGGGGCAGAGGAGGAGAGGGGGGAAGAGATGGAGGGGAGAGCGAAGAGAGAGAGAGAGGGAGGGAGGGAGAGAATAAAGAGAGAGGGGGGAGGGAGTGAGAGAAAAGAGAGAGGGGGAGAGAGATAGAGGGAGGGAGAGAGGGGGGGGGGGAGAGTAGAGAGAGAGGAGGGGGAGAGGGAGAGATAGAGAGAGGGGGGGAGATAGAGAGAGGGGGAGAGAAGAGAGAGGGGGGAGGAGGAGTGAGAGAGAGAGAGGGAGGGGGGAGAGGGAGAGATAGAGAGAGGGGGAGAGAAGAGAGGGGGGAGATAGAAGAGGGGGGAGAGAGAAGAGAGGGGGAGGGGGAGAGTAGAGAGAGAGGAGGGGGAGAGGGAGAGAGGAGAGAGGGGGGAGAGAAGAGAGAGGGGGGAGAGAGAGGACTGACGTAATGACACTGGCTGCTGCTGCTATAGCCAAGACTGTACCAACACGACTGACATGACTTTCCCTAATATAGCGCAGTGAGCGTCTTTTATGCCTCCTTTATTTTAATAATAAATGGCTACCCTTAGGCAGTGGCGCCCTCTTCTGTTTATTCATTATCTGTTCCCACCTCAGGCAACAAGGATCACAATTGGCTGCCATGGCCCTATGGAGTATTCCTGCCCACCGGACCCAATGGAGTTACAATGAGCAGGCTGATCAGCAGGTTGTTTGTGCTGGACACAGGGGAGGACACACTTGGACCCTGGGTGCGAGGGATGAAGGGTGCCATGGTGTGACCAGTGAGAGTGCTGCTGGGATGGTCAGATTGTGCCAGGTGCCTGGAGGTAAATTGGGGATCCTGGCAGGAGATAACCATGGTGGGACTTTGCTGCTGTGCTGTTGCTTCTACTACCAGGATGCAGGAGAGAAGCAAGAGACCGCATGATGCTGAGAGACTGCTGCAGGGAGCCGAGCTGGCTGCTGATCTGAGACTTTACTGGTGAGACTATGTAGCCGCAGGGCCAGTGCTAGACTATTTTGCGCCCTAGACAAGATCAGCTACTTGCACCCCCCAAAAAAATAGATAAATAAAAACTTTGCCTATAGTTCTACCTCACTCCTCGTAGCACACATCCTCTTTCCCCTCAAATTTTCCACCCTAGCACAATTCCTCTCCCCCAAATCCCAACTCCTGTCATAAATCCCCCTAAACCCCTCCACCCAGCACAACCCTCTCCAAATTACCCTTCCCAGCACAAATCCATCCTCCCCACCCAAATCCCCTATCCTAGCACAACCCCCCCTTCTAGCACATCTGCTCCCAATCCCACCTCCTAGCACAAATCCCCCCCCAATCCCCCTTCTAAAACAAGTCCCCCCTCATACCCCTCTCCTAGCACAAATCCCCCCCTCCCCTTCTAGCACATCTGCTCCCAATCCCACCTCCTAGCCAGGGGCGGACTGACAACTCATGGGGCCCCCGGGCAATAGGGGATCATGGGGGCCCCTGTGTCCTTGCCCAAACTCAAAAAAGCCTATGAAAAAGGTACCAGGGCATCTCATGGGGCCCGAGTTTCCAAATGGTCAGTCCACCCCTGCTCCTAGCACAAATCCTCCCCCAATCCCCCTTCTAAAACAAGTCCCCCCTCATACCCCTCTCCTAGCACAATACTCCCCCCTTCTCTTCTAGCACATTTGCTCTCGATCCCACCTCCTAGCACAAATTCCCTCCCCCCAATTCCCCTTCTAAAACAAGTCCCCCCTCATACCCCTCTCCTAGCACAAATCCCCCTCTCCCCTTCTAGCACATCTGCTCCCAATCCCGCCTCCTAGCACAAATCCCCCCAATCCCCCTTCTAACACCAGTCCTGCCCATACCCCTCTCCTAGCACAAATTTCCTCCCAATCTCCCCTCCCAGCATCACTCTTCCTTTAATGCCCCCACCTAGGACAAATTCCCTCAAATCCCTCCTCTAGCTAAACCCCTCCAAATTTCCCCTCTCAGCACAAAATCCACCTTACCCAAATTCCCCCTAAAGCCTACCCCAGCACCCCCCCCCCCCCCCAGATCCGGCCATGGCATAGAGTAAGGAAACCAGCAGCCGTGTCTGCGCCCCCTATTGGAAGCACCGGCCCTGGCTGTACAGTAATGCCCGTAGCGAAAAAAGGAAAGGAAAATTAGCGCAGGGCAGGCATGACTAGGCCTAGAGTGGGAAGGAGAGTAAGAAAGGGTTAATGATGTGCCAGGGGGGTGTGGAAAAGGATAGATGGGTGTGCTGGTTGGTGGAGAGAGAGCGTGGGTGGGCTCTGCCGCACCTTTGGGTGGGGTGTCCCAGGGGGGGGAGGCATCATTTCGGACCTGGACGTTGGTGAGTGAGATTCCCTCCCGCCCTCCCCTGTTATAGGGAGTTTTTGTGTTCCTCTCGGGGGTCAGGGGGTTGTTTCGGTCTTGGGCGGTTGTTGGTCTTGGAGGCGGTTCTTATCTTGGAGGTACAGATAATGGTGTGGGACCCATCGGTGGTATGGTGTGCCCGGGGACATTCCAGTTAACCAAGGTTTAACTGGAAGGTGGTGGTGCTGCACTGCGGACGGTATGGTTGTCTCCGAGCTGGTTGGTTGCGGCTGGAGGCCTTTGTGTAATATGGTTGTCCGCAGGTGCATTTCATATCATTTTGGTGGGGTGCCTTCGAAGACCAACAACAACAACTCTGTATGTTTCTGTTATAAGGAATGGTTGGTGTTAAAAAATGTTTGTTAATAAAAGGCCATGTTGGCCATTTACTCCAAAATTGGTGTCATGGTTTTTATTTAAGTATAGTAAGGGGGGAATTTGGATGACCTATCTCTGGTGCTCTAGTCATGCATCTGGGGGTGAGTGTGCTAAAGAACCCCAAGATCATGTGTTGCTGACCTCTGGGACAAGTCTTCAGCTCCAGCCTACCTTGCTCGGGTCATGTCCTGTATATGATTTCTGCTACCTGGCTTCCTGACCTGGTCTCCAATCACGACTCCGCAGTGCAATCAGAGTTCCTCTTCAATCTCGGTTGGCTCTTCTTGCGGTGCCGCTGTTCCTAACCAGATGTTCTGCTGGATCTTCCAAGTCTGCAGCTCCAGCCTGAAGTTCTGCTGTCAACATCTACCAGCACCAGTGCTCCTCTTGTCTCTTGGCATTTGCTGTTTCCAGGGGTGCTTGGACTGGAGATATAGAGGAGGTCAACCTCATCATTTCAGTCTCCTATCAGGTACATGACACCTGGTGGGCCACCTTTCTCCTGACTTAACTGTGAAGCTGTGACCACCAGAGTTTCTACTGTTCCAGAGGATGCTACAGGATCTTCACATGTGCTGACCACCTTGACGTGGTTTTTTTTTTTTTTTACTGTTGCTGTCATTGTCACTGTTTGCTTAGGAACTGCTAGAAGAGAACTGTGTTGTTGAAATTACTTAAAGCAGAACTACACTGCATCTGAGCACCACACACCAAAAATGCTATTTACTTCATTTTTAATATTCAAAACAAACTCCCCCACCCACCCACCCATCCACCCATCCATCCATCCATCCATCCATCCATCTATCCATCCATGTCTCCATGCTTTATCTTTTGATAAGCACCCCCTAGCATTTCATCTTGCGTAAAGGCAGATAAAGCGTTTAACATTTACTTCCTGGAATACATCTGCCTTTAGCTCAGGCATGTAGGCAGGAGGGTGTACTTAGCTGAGAAAACTCCTGGAATGTATGAAATCATTTGCCTAGGCATGAAACCAGGAAGGTACTGAAGCCATGCTAAAAAAAAGTGAAACACAAGTGTAGCACCCTTTTAGTTAGCTAGGGGGAGCTAGCTGATTATTTTTCAGTCAGAAGAGCTGAGGGCAATAGTCAGCTGGGTCAAATTCAGATCAGGCCTGAGAGGCTCTGCAGATTACTTCCTTGATACCTCCCCCTGCTCTAGAATTTTGGGGAAGATTCTAGAAGCAGTGGGCGGGGGTGAGGAGGGGCTGGTCTGCTCAAGGGACTCTGGCCAATCCCCAGGCAGGAGGCTTGGCATGGAACCAGAGCAGTCCTTGAGTATGACTGAGCTTGCTCAGCAGCAGGAGAGTTTGAGTGGAAGATGTAAGGGAAGCTGAGATGCAGGAACCTGGGAGGGGGCTGAGTGGGAAGGGGCCTACCTACAGGCAGGAAGCTAAAAAGGAGCCTCACTGGCCCCCAGAGTGCAGACCACATACTTAAATTAGCTCGCAGGACAAAGAATAAATCAGTAGTCCTACACCGCCTGGGCCAGCGAAGGGGATAAGAGCACTCTGGTAGGAAACCTGATTAGCTCCTTACCTGGGACTGTTTCATCTTAAAGTGGCAGGCAATGCATCCCCTTGCCCAGGGATTCCCTCAGGCATCTGGATGAGAAGAGGATTAGTTGGGGTCTGGGGTGGTACACCAGGAGAGGCTGGAGAGTTCATCAAGTAGAGTTTCTGCTGTGTAAAGACTTGCACATACAGTAGTTGCTAAGGAGTTTGTCCTCAGTTCATTGTTCCCTGGGCATTCCATACACCCCTTGCCCTATCCCAGTTTAATACCCCTTAATAAAACAAAACAAAAAAAACAAGTTCAAGGACTGTTTACTGTCTCCAGTGTGCAAGGTCTGAAGAAAATGCGTGTTGCCTGACTGTGCAGGACTATAAGGGGACCCAAAGCTCAGCGACTCCTAAGAGGGTAGTGCTACCCAAGTAAATATGATATACTTTCAAATCTATTTACTAATTCTAGAAGTATAGGGATTAAAAATAGTCAGTGTTGATGGAAAGAGTGAAGTTCTGCTTTATTAGGGAGGGAGCACTCCAACAGGAAAATCAGGACCCCAACGCTGGCAGACACTCTGTACTTACTTTTACTGGTCAGTGACACAGGAAAGACTTCTTGCTCATAGGCCATTCGTATGTCAATTGTGATATCATCGTTGCATTGTTCTGATGTCGCATTGCTTTTTTTGTCTAACCCACCTTTTATTCCTACAGGGCCAAGGTGTGCCTCTGTCACTCGAGTCAAGTTACAGTTCAGGTCATTACTAGAGCAGAGCAGAAGAATCCCAAACCATCCAGTGGTTCATCCAGAGGGAAGAGCTACAATTAAATGTTGAGGTCTCAGAGCCTTTGTGATGTCCTTCTGGAGTGCTAAAGAAACAACTGTTGTGTTGGTGCGATGGCCCTGGACCAATAGAAGTGAGATATTGATATTGTTGGATATAACATAGAATTCAGTCCTCCTTCAGAGGTGCAGTGAAGGTGCCGTGTAGGATGTACATTGCACTGGTCTTGTGTGTTGCCTGTCTGATAGTCTCTAGGAGAACCAGGGGCAGACTGACCATTTGGGCACTCGGGCACTGCCCGAGGGCCCAGGGTCAGTAGGAGGTCCCTTGAGATGCCCCTGGTACCTTTCATAGGCTTTTTTGGGTCTGGTTTGAGTGTGGGCGAGGACACAGGGGCCCCATGATCCCCTATTACCCGGGGTGCCCCATGAGTTGTCAGTCCACCCCTGAGGAGAACACTCAGTGGATGATAACACTCTTGGGTGGGAGGTGCACCCAGTACAAAGGTTTATGACACAAGAAAACTAAATGAAAATATTTATTGAATGAAAGTATCAGATGAATCCGACATGTTTTGGGGGAATGCCTCCCCCTTCATAGGGGCTGAAACCATGGGTATGGATGGACTCACAATGAGACACAATTAGGAGACCTATGTAAGGACTTGGTCCAATCCGTCCAACCCGGACACATTGAAAACTGTTGACCAGGGGCTGACTGACAACTAATGGGGCCCCCGGGCAATAGGGGATCATGGGGCCCCTGTGAACTTTTCCAAACTCAAAAAAGCCTATGAAAAAGGTACCAGGGGCATCTCATGGGGCCCCCTGATGACCCCGGGCCCTCGGACAGTGCCCGAGTTTCCAGATGGTCAGTCCGCCCCTGCTGTTGACTTGTCAGCAAAGAAAGCCATCTGGAAGACTGCGTACACCAATCTGATGGATCTGGAATTTTACTGATCTAATCTGAAGGTTCAATTGGGCTTCAACATCAAATTTTATATCGCTGGGGAAATTTTACTGCCACTCAATCCTTCACTCACGCTAAGCCGCGAGACCTACAAGTCTCCAGCCCTGAACTTCCGAAACCTCTCGCCACGCTCTAAGCCGTAAACCCGCCACGGATTACACGAGTCATAATTTCATATCGAAAAAAGTCAAGCTCGAGTCACGAAGCCACGACCCGTAATTGAAAACGGAGGACCTTTGTTTTGACTTCTCCCACCGTCGGTTGCGAACCGAGAAAAAGATAAATAGAAAGTGGCGACGATGAAAGGAAAATGAAAAACCCAAAACATTGCAGAGAGCCGTTTCGGCTTGAAGCGCCGGCGCGTGGCGAGCGAAATCAGGCGGAGGCGACGGGGCCCCATCAACGCCTCGTCACTTTTATCAAATGCTCCTCCATTGTTTTTTTTTGTTTTTTTTTCCTCTTTCACCTAATTCTTTTGATGGCTGCGTCCTCTGTTTCCCAATGACTGATTTTGATTTGCATTCTATTGTCTGTCCTTTTATATGTTTATCATATGTGCACTTTCATTTTTATGCAGATCCCGGCGCTGGCACGCCGCAGCCGCCGCAGCCAAACAGCTGGAGGAATTAGCATGAAAATGGACTGGCCTTTTGGAGTTGTTTGTTCTTTAGAAATTAGGTGAGTATCTCTGGAAAACGTTCCAAACAAATAGAGATAAAGAGGGGAAGAAAGGACTTTACCGTCATTAAATGGAGGAGCGTTAAAATGAGTCATTTTCCATATAAAAGGCGACGGATTAGACAATGTTGTGCCCTATTAAGCACAATAAATAGAGGAGCAATCCTCCGCTCCACCTGAATTCCCAATATAACCGATATGAGGATCCGTTACAGCAAAGTGATTGCACTGTTTATGGAGACAAGTCCTCCATTGGCTTTCTATTGTAAAGAGGCGTTCGTCACCGCAGGCGCTCCTACCATGTCATGTCAACTGCAGTAATATTAACATATATAATTGTAAATCAAGTCATGTTATAATTTAAGGTAGAACTCCAGGTTAAAAAAAAAAAAATGAAGCCCCCCGTTTAAATAAGAGTGCCAATATTCACTTACCCTCTCCAAGCTTGAGCCCTCTCCCCATTCAACCCAACGCTGGAGGTCCTCTTCAGGACACTGTGTTATTCTTACCATTTCCCAGCTTGTCATTAACAAGCCCTCTAGGGGGGGCATCATCCATAGATGCCAACTGTCCAAGGCCAGTTCCCTGTCTTGACCCTGCCAATGCTGTGTCCCGGGCCAGTCCCACGTCTTGACCCTGCCCATGCTGTGTCCTGGGCCATGTCCCACGTCTTGACCCTGCCAGTGCTATGTCCCGGGCCAGTCCCACGTCTTGACCCTGCCCATGCTGTGTCCCGGGCCATGTCCCACGTCTTCAGCCTGCCAATGCTGTGTCCCGGGCCAGTCCCACGTCTTGAGCCTGCCAATGCTGTGTCCCAGGCCATGTCCCAGGTCTTGACCCTTCCAATGCTGTGTCCCGGGCCATGTCCCACGTCTTGACAATGCCAATGCTGTGTCCCGAGCCATGTCCCAGGTCTTGACCCTTCCAATGCTGTGTCCCGGGCCATGTCCCACGTCTTGACAATGCCAATGCTGTGTCCCGGGCCATGTCCCACGTCTTGACCCTGACAATGCTGTGTCCCATGCCAGTCCCATGTCTTGACAATGCCAATGCTGTGTCACGGGCCATGTCCCATGTCTTGACCCTTCCAATGCTGTGTCCCGGGCCATGTCCCACGTCTTGACCCTGCCAATGCTGTGTCCCGGGCCATGTCCCATGTCTTGACCCTGACAATGCTGTGTCCCATGCCAGTCCCACGTCTTGACCCTGCCAATGTTGTGTCTAGGGCCAGTCCCACGTCTTGACCTTGCCAATGCTGTATCCCGGGCCAGTCCCACGTCTTGACCCTGCCAATGCTGTGTCCCGGGCCAGTCCCACGTCTTGACCCTGCCAATGCTGTGTCCCAGGCCGTGTCCCAAGTTTTGACCCTGCCAATGCTGTGTCCCGGGCCATGTCCCACGTCTTGACCCTGCCAATGCTGTGTCCCGGGCCATGTCCCACGTCTTGACCCTGCCAATGCTGTGTCACGGGCCATGTCCCATGTCTTGACCCTGCCAATGCTGTGTCCCGGGCCATGTCCCACGTCTTGACCCTGCCAATGCTGTGTCCCGGGCCATGTCCCACGTCTTGACCCTGCCAATGCTGTGTCCCGGGCCATGTCCCATGTCTTGACCCTGACAATGCTGTGTCCCATGCCAGTCCCATGTCTTGACCTTGCCAATGCTGTATCCCGGGCCAGTCCCACGTCTTGACCCTGCCAATGCTGTGTCCCGGGCCAGTCCCACGTCTTGACCCTGCCAATGCTGTATCCCGGGCCATGTCCCACGTTTTGACCCTGCCAATGCTGTGTCCCGGGCCGTGTCCCAAGTTTTGACCCTGCCAATACTGTGTCCCGGGCCATGTCCCACGTCTTGACCCTGCCAATGCTGTGTCCCGGGCCGTGTCCCACGTCTTGACCCTGCCAATGTTGTGTCCCGGGCCATGTCCCACGTCTTGACCCTGCCCATGCTGTATCCCGGGCCAGTCCCACGTCTTGACCCTGACAATGCTGTGTCCCGGGCCAGTCCCACGTCTTGACCTTGCCAATGCTGTGTCCCGGGCCATGTCCCACGTCTTGATCCTGCCCATGCTGTATCCCGGGCCAGTCCCACGTCTTGACCCTGCCAATGCTGTGTCCCGGGCCAGTCCCATGTCTTGACCTTGCCAATGCTGTGTCCCGGGCCATGTCCCACGTCTTGACCCTGCCAATGCTGTGTCCCGGGCCATGTCCCACGTCTTGACCCTGCCAATGCTGTATCCCGGGCCAGTCCCACGTCTTGACCCTGCCAATGCTGTGTCCCGGGCCAGTCCCATGTCTTGACCTTGCCAATGCTGTGTCCCGGGCCATGTCCCATGTCTTGACCTTGCCAATGTTGTGTCCCGGGCCATGTCCCACGTCTTGACCCTGCCAATGTTGTGTCCCGGGCCATGTCCCAGGCTCACAGCATCAACCTTATCTGCAATACCGCACAGTCATAGTAACTCAAAAAGGCATTCAATGTGGGGACCAGGGCTGCAAGGGTGGTCCCCTCATAGTTATAGGCAGAGACTGGGTGGTACCAATTTGTAAAGTCGGTGTGGTTTGGATGTGCCCTCCCTAAAAGTGGGTGGATGAAATGCAGACCTGGTGTGGGGTTAACAGAGCCCTGGGATCTGGGACCATAATGTTGGTAGGTATGGTCATCACGCAGATTGTGATTACGGTACTTCAGGACTGAGCAATGCTGGGTGCATAAGACTCCTGGACAGAGTGACTGGGCACATAGGACTCCTGGACAGAGTGACTGGGCACATAGGACTCCTGGACAGAGTGACTGGGCACATAGGACTCCTGGACAGAGTGACTGGGCACATAGGACTCCTGGACAGAGTGACTGGGCACATAGGACTCCTGGACAGAGTGACTGGGCACATAGGACTCCTGGACAGAGTGACTGGGCACATAGGACTCCTGGACAGAGTGACTGGATGCACAGGACACTTGGACAGAGTGACTGGGTGAACGGGACTCCTGAACAGAGTGACTGTGCACATGGAATGCCTGGAAAGAGTAACTGAGCTCACAAGACTCCTGGACAGAGTGACTGGGCTCACAGGACTCCTGGACAGGCTGTCTGGGCTCACAGGACTCCTGGACAGAGTGACTGGGCACACAGGACTCCTGGACAGAGTAACTGGGCTCACAGAACTCGTGGACAGGCTGACTGGGCTCATAGAACTCCTGGACAGAGTGACCGGATGCACATGACTCCTAGACAGAGTGATTGGATCCACAGGACTCCTGGACAGACTGACTGGGCACATGAGACGCCTGGAAAGAGTGACTGGGCTCACAGGACTCCTGGACAGAGTGACTGGATGCACTGGACTCCTGGACAGAGTGATTGGGCGCATGGGACTCCTGGACAGAGTGACTGGGTGCACGGGACTCCTGGACAGAGTGACTGGACTCACAGGACTCCTGGACAGAAAGTGGCAAGGACTGTGTATGCGATTACATACTCCAGATACTCCAGTAGGGTATCCAAAGAGTTCCAAACAACTCCAAAAGTATAACTAATGAAAAAAAAACTGCAATAAAAACTTTTTAAAAAGCAGCTTTATATATTACAAGAAAAACAATTAAACATCCAAAGTCCAAACTTCCTCATAACTGATGTTGACAAATAGGGATTATCAGTACCACAGCATCATCCATCCACACAGTTCAAACAGGTTACTGCAGTGGTGGACAACTCTCTTGATATGGGGGGGGGGGCAAGTGTGGCATCTGACATCACTAAAGGGCCGTACAGAAAATTCAGGGAATATAGGTCACTCCCCAAACATTTATATCCTCCCCCCAGCATGTACCACTGCCCATGAACCTCCTAGTGGCTGCCAAGGAGGATACAAATACCCATAAACCAAGATTTATACCGCCCCCCCGGGATCATTGCCCTAAGTGCCAGTGACACCTAATGGCAGTAGCGAGGAACAGCAGCAACCCTCAATTTAGGAGAGGATCCAAGTGAAAAGGCTACTCCCCAAACATTTATATCCTCCCCCCAGCATGTACCACTGGCCTTGAACCTCCTAGTGGCTGCCAAGGAGGATACAAATACCCATAAACCAAGATTTATACCGCCCCCAGGATTATTGCCCTAAGTGCCAGTGACACCTAATGGCAGGAGCGAGGAACAGCAGAAACCCTCAATTTAGGAGAGGATCCAAGTGAAAAGACTACTCCCCAAACATTTATATCCTCCCCCCAGCATGTCCTACTGTCCGTGAACCTCCTATTGGCTGCCAAGGAGGATACAAATACCCATAAACCAAGATTTATACCGCCCCCCACCAGGATTATTGCCCTAAGTGCCAGTGACACCTAGTGGCAGTAGCGAGGAGCAGCTGCATCCCTCAATTTAGGAGAGGAAGCCAAGTGAAGAGACTACTCTCCAAACATTTATATCCTCCCCCCACCATGTACCACTGGCCTTGAACCTCCTAGTAGCTGCCAAGGAGGATACAAATACCCATAAACCAAGATTTATACCGCCCCCCGGGATTATTGCCCTAAGTGCCAGTGACACCTAATGGCAGGAGCGAGGAACAGCAGAAACCCTCAATTTAGGAGAGGAAGCCCAAAGAAAAGACTACTCCCCAAACATTTATATCCTCCCCCCCAGCATGTACCACTGGCCTTGAACCTCCTAGTGGCTGCCAAGGAGGATACAAATACCCATAAACCAAGATTTATACCGCCCCCCGGGATTATTGCCCTAAGTGCCAGTGACACCTAATGGCAGGAGCGAGGAATAGCAGCATCCCTCAATTTAGGAGAGGAAGCCAAGTGAAAAGACTACTCCCCAAACATTTATATCCTCCCCCTGCATGTCCTACTGGCCGTGAACCTCCTAGTGGCTGCCAAGGAGGATACAAATACCCATAAACCAAGATTTATACCGCCCCCCCCCCCCCCCCCGGGATCATTGCCCTAAGTGCCAGTGACACCTAATGGCAGGAGCGAGGAATAGCAGAAACCCTCAATTTAGGAAAGGAAGCCAAGTGAAAAGACTACTCCCCAAACATTTATATCCTCCCCCCAGCATGTACCACTGCCCATGAACCTATTAGTAGCTGCCAAGGAGGATACAAATACCCATAAACCAAGATTTATACCACCCCCCCGGGATCAATGCCCTAAGTGCCAGTGACACCTAGTGGCAGGAGCAAGGAATAGCAGAAACCCTCAATTTAGGAGGAGAGGAAGCCAAGCGAAGAGACTACAAATTGTCCTGGGCAACACCCCTTCCCAGTAGACCAAATTCACTAGATCCCTCTGTTTTCAACAGGGTGGCGCTAAACTCTTCCACATTCGTAGCAGAGACCGGATTCCAGAGGTGGATCCCCGCAAATGAGTGGATCTGGCGTCCCTTTTAACGCCTTCTATTACGATGTTTACACGAAAGCCGGTAAATCCGCAATTAAAATAATTAATGAGAGAGGAAGGAAATCTTTAGGATGCAACAAAAGATTTGTGCGAAAATGTTAATTTCTGTCAAATAGGGGGAATGTGCGCGCAGATGCCGGCTGACAGCGGCTGTGATTTCCGAGCGCTTTGAATGCCAAGCTAACTTGTTTACCCTTTCACCGATTGCCAAGTTTACTGTCAATTTGCACACAATTTCCATTCCGCTATTTATTCCGGAGCCCTTTTGATGGATCCTTTTTTGCGCAGACTTATCTCTTTGCATGTAGACAAACTAATTAATATTTTCCCCGCAGGCAAATATTTTTCTTAGATGTAAAAGTGGGTTAGATTCGCTCTGTGCTTCCGCCCGCTTTGTTCTGTCAGTCATCCCTCTGTTATTTTCCATTTTACGGATATGTTCTCCACTCGCGTGTCACTTTTCATGTTCTACATCACACCAACATATAGATTTGCATTAAACACAGAGCAGCTACATTCCGACAGGAGAGAGGGAACACGGATCCTGGAATGGAGAAGACAAAACGCTGCGGGTTCCTCCGTCTCTGATCGGTCCCGCGGCTGGGAGAACTTAGTGTTCGTGCCGTTTACTGAAGGTCGCCCAGAAAGAGATGCGGCGAATGGAGTCCTGTCTGGTGACTTTCAGGAGATTCTGCTGCAATAATTACTTTGTTTCTACATTTTTAAACAGAAAAAAAAGGCGAATAATGGCTGACAAATCACTACCGATCACTATATACATAGTGTAGGGTTAGACTTTGTGCTTGCGAAATAGGTTTCAGGAAATATCGCAAATAAATACAAAGATTAAAAACTCATAAATACCCAAAACAAATACAAAGATTACAAACGTATAAATACCGCAAATCAATATAAAAATTACAAACTTATGAATACCCAAAACAGAAACAAAGATTACAAACTTATAAATACCGCAAATCAATATAAAAATTACAAACTTATGAATACCCAAAACAGATGCAAAGATTACAAACTTATAATACCCAAAATCAATATAAAAATTACGAACTTATAAATACCCAAAACAGATACAAAGATTACAAACTTATAAATACCCCAAATCAATATAAAAATTACAAACTTATGAATACACAAAACAGATACAAAGATTACAAACTTATAAATACCCCAAATCAATATAAAAATTACAAACTTATGAATACCCAAAACAGATACAAAGATTACAAACTTATAAATACCCCAAATCAATATAAAAATTACAAACTTATGAATACACAAAACAGATACAAAGATTACAAACTTATAAATACCCCAAATCAATATAAAAATTACAAACTTATGAATACCCAAAACAGATACAAAGATTACAAACTTATAAATACCCCAAATCAATATAAAAATTACAAACTTATGAATACACAAAACAGATACAAAGATTACAAACTTATAAATACCCAAAATCAATATAAAAATTACGAACTTATGAATACCCAAAACAGATACAAAGATTACAAACTTATAAATACCCCAAATCAATATAAAAATTACAAACTTATGAATACACAAAACAGATACAAAGATTACAAACTTATAAATACCCCAAATCAATATAAAATTTACACACTTATGAATACCCAAAACAGATACAAAGATTACAAACTTTTAAATACGCCAAAATAGATACAAAAATGACGAACTTATGAATACCCAAAACAGATACAAAGATTACAAACAAATAGTGTAGGGTTCAACTTTGTAATTGGGAAATAAGTTTCAGGAATTGTATATACTAAACTAACTTTATAACCTCACACAAGTACATGATATGACACAAAATAGCAAGGAAACATATAGTATCACCAAAATAAATACAAAGATTACAAACTCATAAATAACCAAAACAGATACAAAGATTACAAACTCATAAATACCCAAATTAATATAAAATTACAAACTTATGAATACCCAAAACAGATACAAAGATTACAAACGTATAAATGCCCAAAACAGATACAAAGATTACAAACAAATAGTGTAGTGTTAGACTTTGTCTTTGGGAAAAATGTTTCAGGAATTGTATATACTAAACTGACATTACAACCCCGTCATATGGGGGAAGGAATAGATATATGGGGTGTTAAATGTGCATTAGAGGTTAAAATACATAAATATAAAATCATTTATTTGACCGTCATATCTCTTTATAGGAAAAATCAATGTGGTATCCAGAAGGTGTATTATATCGACGCGTTTCATGATTTTTTCACTTCCTCAGGATCCGTAACCTCACACAAGTACATGATATGACACAAAATAGCAAGGAAACCTATAGCATCACCAAAATAGATACAAACATTGCAAACTTATAAATTCCCCAAATCAATACAAAAATTACAAACATAAATACCCAAAACAGATACAAAGATTACAAACAAATAGTGTCGGGTTGGACTTTGTGTAAGTTTCAGGAATTGTATATACTAAACTAACTTTATAACTAGAGATGAGCGAATTATTCAAAAATTCGATTCGGCTGATTCGCCGAATTTGAGGAAGAAATTTGATTCGATGCGAATTTATTCGCTGCGAATTTAACTTATAAAAAGGGTTTCTAGGCTTCAGAGAGCCTTTATATTAGTGCAGAACACTGTACCTTTAATTTAAATGCCCTTGGAGATGAGGAAGGAGAAGGAGAAGGATGAGAAGAAGGAGAAGGAGAAGGATGAGAAGAAGGAGAAGGAGAAGGATGAGAAGAAGGAGAAGGATGAGAAGAAGGAGAAGGATGAGAAGAAGGAGAAGGAGAAGGATGAGAAGAAGGAGAAGGATGAGAAGAAGGATGAGAAGAAGGAGAAGGATGAGAAGAAGGATGAGAAGAAGGAGAAGGATGAGAAGAAGAAGGATGAGAAGAAGAAGAAGGATGAGAAGAAGGAGAAGGATGAAAAGAAGAAGGATGAGAAGAAGAAGAAGGATGAGAAGAAGAAGAAGGATGAGAAGAAGGAGAAGGATGAGAAGAAGAAGAAGGATGAGAAGAAGAAGAAGGATGAGAAGAAGGAGAAGGATGAGAAGAAGAAGAAGGATGAGAAGAAGAAGAAGGATGAGAAGAAGGAGAATTCCAAGCCGGCAAAAAGTGTATCTGCAGAGCTCCGCTATTTCTTAGCGGAGCTCTGCAGATACACTTTTTGCCGGCTTGGAATTCTTCTTATTTTCATCCTACTTCTTCTTCATCCTCATCCTCAGAAGAAGAAGAAGAGGATGAGGATGAGGATGAAGAAGAAGAAGAAGAAGAAGAAGTAGGATGAAAATAAGAAGAATTCCAAGCCGGCAAAAAGTGTATCTGCAGAGCTCCTCTATTTCTGACAGATACACTTTTCCCCGGCTTGGAATTCTTCTTATTTTCATCCTACTTCTTCTTCTTCTTCATCCTCATCCTCATCCTCAGAAGAAGAAGAAGAATGAAAAGAAGAAGAAGAAGAATGAAAAGAAGAATGAAAAGAAGAAGAAGAATGAAAAGAAGAAGAAGAAGAATGAAAAGAAGAATGAGAAGAATGAAAAGATTCTTCTTCTTCTTTTCATTCTTCTTTTCATTCTTCTTCTTCTTTTCATTCTTCTTCTTCTTCTTTTCATTCTTCTTTTCATTCTTCTCATTCTTCTTTTCATTCTTCTCATTCTTCTTCTCATTCTTCTTTTCATTCTTCTTCTCATTCTTCTTTTCATTCTTCTTCTTCTTTTCATTCTTCTTTTCATTCTTCTCATTCTTCTTTTCATTCTTCTTTTCATTCTTCTTCTCATTCTTCTTTTCATTCTTCTTCTTCTTTTCATTCTTCTTTTCATTCTTCTTCTTCTTCTTTTCATTCTTCTTTTCATTCTTCTCATTCTTCTTTTCATTCTTCTCATTCTTCTTCTCATTCTTCTTTTCATTCTTCTTCTCATTCTTCTTTTCATTCTTCTTTTCATTCTTCTTTTCATTCTTCTCATTCTTCTTTTCGTTCTTCTTTTCATTCTTCTTCTCATTCTTCTTCTCATTCTTCTTTTCATGAAGAAGAAAAGAAGAATGAGAAGAATGAAAAGAAGAATGAAAAGAAGAAGAAGAATGAAAAGAAGAATGAGAAGAATGAAAAGAAGAATGAGAAGAAGAATAAAAAGAAGAATGAAAAGAAGAATGAGAAGAATGAAAAGAAGAATGAAAAGAAGAAGTATTCCAGTACAGCAAAAAGTGTATCTGCAGAGAGCTCCGCTATTTCTGACAGTTCTCTGACTTTCACATTTACAGCGGTTGAAACATTGTATCTATTTGTTTCCGAATAAAAACATCTGTATCCTAAATGGAAACAAATAGATACAATGTTTCAACCGCTGTACATGTGAAGGAACTGTCAGAGAACTGTCAGAAATAGCGGAGCTCTCTGCAGGGACACTTTTGCCGGCTGATCGGGAAAAATCCGATTCACGCACCCGAAGTATGCTAATATTCGGATTCACCGCGAATCGAATTTTTCCTGAAATTCGAAACGAATTCCACTTCGCCTGGTTCGATTCGCTCATCTCTATTTATAACCTCACACAAGTACATGATATGACACAAAGTAGCAAGGAAACATATAGCATCACCAAAATAGATACTATATGATACAAACTTATAAATACACCAAAATAGATACAAAGATTGCAAACTTATAAATATCACAAATAAATACAAAGATTACAAACTCAGAAATAACCAAAATAGATACAGAGATTACAAACTTTTAAATACACCAAAATAGATACAAAATGACAAACTTATAAATACCCAAAACTGATACAAAGATTGCAAACAAATAGTGTCGGGTTGGACTTTGTGTTTGGGAAATAAGTTTCAGGAATTGTATATACTAAACTAACTTTATAACCTCACACAAGTACATGATATGACACAAAATAGCAAGGAAACATAGTATCACCAAAATAGATACAAAGATTTCAAACTTAAAAATACACCCAAAAGATACACTAATGCACACTTATAAATATTGCAAATAAATACAAAGATTACAAACTCATAAATACCCAAAACAGATACAAAGATTACAAACAAATAGTGTCGGGTTGAACTTTGTGATTGGGAAATAAGTTTCAGGAATTGTCTATACTAAACTTACTATATAACCCCGTCATGTGGGGGAAGGAATAAATATATGGGGCGTTAAATGTGCGTTGGAGGTTAAAATACATAAATGTAAAATAAATTATTTGATCGTCATATCTCTTTATAGGAAAAATCAATGTGGTATACAGAAGGTGTATTATATCGACGTGTTTCATGATTTTCTCACTTCTTCAGGATCCATAACCTCGCGCAAGTATATGATATGACACAAAATAGCAAGGAAACCTATAATATCTCCAAAATACATACAAAGATTGCAAACTTAAAAATACACCCAAAATATACAATATTGCACACTTATAAATATCACAAATAAATACAAAGATTAAAAGCTCATAAATAACCAAAACAGATACAAAGATTACAAACATATAAATACCCAGAACAGATACAAAGTTTACCAACAAATAGTGTCAGGTTAGACTTTGTAATTGGGAAATAAGTTTCAGGAATTGTCTACACTAAACTAAATTTATAACCTCACACAAGTACATGATATGACACAAAATAGCAAGGAAACCTATAGCATCACCAAAATAGAAATGAAAAATGGCAAACTTAAAAATACACCCAAAAGATATATTATTGCAAACTTATAAATAAATACAAAGATTACAAACTCATAAATACCCAAAACAGATACAAAGATTACAAACAAATAGTGTCGGGTTGAACTTTGTGATTGGGAAATAAGTTTCAGGAATTGTCTACACTAAACTTACTATATAACCCCCGTCATGTGGGGGAAGGAATAGATATATGGGGCGTTAAATGTGCATTAGAGGTTAAAATACATAAATATAAAATAAATTATTTGATCGTCATATCTCTTTATAGGAAAAATCAATGTGGTATACAGAAGGTGTATTATATCGACGCTGTCAGGAATGGATTCACCACTGGTGGTGGGACTCACCTGCCATGTGGGCTGCAGTACCAGGGCTGGCCAGCAGGTGCTTTCAGCAGCCAGAAGCTCACTCCTGCAATCACACCATCACCTGAGGCTGATTGCAGGAGGTGTATTTAAGGAATGGCCAGGCCTGCAGTCAGTGCCTTGGTGTTGTTTCCCATGAGCCCCTGTACGTGGTATCCTGTGTTCCTGTTCCTCTGCCTATCGTCTGCTGCCGACCTCTGCATTGTTGCTGACCGTCTCCTGTTTAACCCCTGGCTTGCCTGACCCTCTGTACCGTGCTGCCCGTGAGTTACTGAACCTGGCTTGTGACCCTGACTATTCTCTGCCTGCTCCTCCGGTACCTCGCTGCCCACACGTTGCTGACCTGGCCTGTCTGACCACGCCTTACACTACACAGATGATCCATCCATCCATTCTGCACAGATCCAGCCATCCCTGCTCATACCTTCTGCCTATTCACATAAGTATATACCTCTGGCGGATCCCTCTACCACGAGCAGGTGTACTCAGGGGCCGCGACCTGGTTCCTGTCTGCTCCAAGTCCATCCCCACCATCAGGGGCCCTGGTGAATAAGCAGACTGGGACTTAGACTCTGTGCCCTGGGGCATCCTGTCCTAAGGACTGCTAGAGGTACCACCAGACGGCATTAACAGAACCATATGGCCGGCCTGACCATTCCACCTCTCCAGCCCTGACTACGCCTGTGTTCCTGCACATACTAAGATTAGTGGAAGGTTGGTTTGTTTACTGAGCGTTGTGTATTTGGGTGGCTAATAATAAATTGTATTGTTATTATATCATTCCTGAAGCCTGTTACTTCCCTGTGTCGGTCCACACATTTCTCGTCATACCCGGATCTGTCAGAGCCTGGGATTGAACCTGGGCCGTCTGCGGTGGGAGATGGTGTTTCTTCTCACTGAGCCACCTGGAACGCTGGACAGCTCCCTTGACAATTCTTTGGATGATCCTGCCTTGGCCCTGTTTGCCTTGAACCTTGAACTCCTTGCTCCTCCCATGAACTTCCTATAAAAGCCATGTCTCTGCACTTCCTGGTTGCCAGATTATTGTGCCTTACCAGCCAATATCCCGCTTACTGTTCCTGCTGCCGTCTTCATCTACGTTACCGACCTTTGGCTTGCTACTGACTACGATTCTGGCTCATCCTATCTACTACCATTGGTGACCAACCCTTGGCTTGTGACTGACTCTGCTTTCGTTTGATCCCTGAACTGTTTGATCCGCTATTGGCTTCCAGCCTAACTCATTCCGTGGTGGGGTGATCCTGAGATCTGCGACCTGACATTCACATGCAGCCCAATCCATCTCCACCATTAGGAGCTCTGGTGAAAACCGGTTAATACTTAGACCCCGCACCTCAGGTGAGCCTGCATCATTCCCAGGGTGGGCCGCTGGTGTACCAATCCTGCTGGTTTCAGGTAAGCCGTACAACTGCTGTGGCAACTGGTCTCTGAACCTGACCGCATATCGTGACAGGATCCCTGACAGACGCGTTTCATGATTTTCTCACTTTCTCAGGATTCATAACCTCACGCAAGTACATGATATGACACAAAATAGCAAGGAAACATATAGTATCACCAAAATAGATACAAAGATCACAAACTTATAAATACACCAAAATAAATACAAAGATTGCAAACTTAAAAATACACCCAAAAGATACAATATTGCACGCTTATAAATATCACAAATAAATACAAACATTAAAAACTCATAAATAACCAAAACAGATACAGAGATTACAAACTTATAAATTCCCCAAATCAATACAAAAATTACAAACGTATAAATACTCAAAACAGATACAAAGACTGCAAGTTTCAGGAATTGTCTAAACTAAACTAACATTACAACCCCGTCGCGTGGGGGAAGGAATAAATATATGGGGCGTTAAATGTGCGTTAGAGGTTAAACTACATGATATAAAATCAATTATTGGATCGTCATATCTCTTTATAGGAAAAATCAATGTGGCATCCAGAAGGTGTATTATACCGACGCGTTTCATGATTTTCTCACTTCCTCAGGATCCATAACCTCACACAAGTATATGATATGACACAAAATAGCAAGGAAACATGATTTATTTATTTCAGGTACTTATACAGCGCCGTAAATTTACGCAGCTCTTTACATATATATTGTACATTCACATCAGTCCCCGCCCCCGAGGAGTGTACAATCTAAGGTATAGTATCACCAAAAGAGATACAAAGATTACAAACTTATAAATACACTAAAGTAGATACAATATTGCACACTTATAAATATCGCAAATAAATGCAGATTAAAAACTCATAAATAACCAAAACAGATACAAAGATTACAATATATATATATATATATATACACTGCATGATGAAATGCGTTTTTTATATATATTACAAGATGTATATAAGAATTCGGGGATATGGCATTACTTGACCGCAGCAAAGAGTCTGATACCCAGGTTCTGGAAGAAAAGAGAGGTGCCAACTGAGGAGGAATGGATGGGTAGAGTAAATCAGATTTCTGGGACAGAAAGATTGTATTATACGCACGAGGACAAATTGGAGTTGTATAAAAAAAAAATGGAAAGGCTGGGAAGAATATAGAGAAAAGGTGAAATATATGAAGAGATAATATTCCTGGAAGTCGGCTTAGAATTGGGTTTTAGGAACAACAGAATAATATGGAGTTAACGAGAGTAAAGAGAAGGTTGAGCTTGGGAGGGAGTGGAGGGGATAGGGGGGTAGAGGGGGGGGGGGGATGGTAAGAAAAGAAAGTTATATATAGGAATAAATTATGTAAGAAGAGAATACGTTTGTGATAATTATTTTAATAGAAATGTGGAAATGTTTTGTATATGAATTGGAAAATTAATAAATATTTATAAAAAAAAAACAAGATGTATGAAAAATATTTTTTTAAATATATATTTTTTAAATATATTCTTCAGATTTTTTTTAACATATAAAAAAAGTCATTTTAACATATAGTTTTACATATATTGGTAAATGCATTCCAAAAATGTACATTTGTATTTTTAAAGACATACAGTATATTTGAAATGTATTTTTAAAAATATCTTTCATATATTTTGTAATAAAAACGCATGCAGTATATATATATATATATATATATATATATATATATAGAAATACATTGAATACGGCCAAAATTGTTGTATTTCAAATATATGTCAATGTATTTGGGAAGAATATTTTTAAAATATATTTCAAATAATATTTTTCTTCCATATGGGTACAGCACCCTGTCCTTATATTGGTGGGGACAAGGTCCCCTTTCTTGCAACCTGTCCCAGTGGTTGTGGGGGTCTGTGGGTGGGAGAGCCTATCAGTTCTTTTTTTATTAAAGTCACTTAATTCCACATCAGTCACAGCCAGTCCGATGATGCACATCCTCATCAATCACAATAAATGGCGCCTGCTGACCCGCCAACACAACCAAACCTAATGTCACAGTCTTACTTTGTGTAGTGTCAGGTCCACAAGACGAACGCTGTCCATGTGCTTCTTCTTCTCCTGATAGCTCATTGCACTCCTCATGTCCCTTCTCTCATGTAGCTCCCTAATGATGGACTCACTCCTTGGTACCACCAAGAACTTCTGGGTTGCAGATCCAGTACCAGTTCCGGTAGAGAACTCCTTCTCTTGCATAGTATTTTAAAGCTGCATAGAACTGTGTCCAGCTAAGCTGTAGCCAACCTGAGGTTTGTCTGTCGATGGATATCTCCTAAGCTCAGGACATTGACTACTTTTGACGGCTGCTTTTGAGTTGTCTCCAGTAGTCATTGTTAGAGGTACCAGTGCTTTAAGTTATAAAGATTTATCTGCTTTGGCCAATCAATGAGTTTTATTACAGTGATGTGAGCTGAGGGCAAAGGATACATATTAAGAACAACCTTCTAGAAGGGTCCTACCCTTCCAGGTTGCTGCTTGGAGAGAATGTCATTGTAAGGAGGGGACTTCTTCTTCCCAGTCCCAGCCTGTTCCAGCATCCAAGATATCTAAGGTGGTCCGTGTTAGGGCCTAGAGGATCAGGAAGATGACCACCCATTAAAGCATCTTCAGAGAAGTCCGCTATGCTGAAGAATGTCCAGGATAGCTTGGGGGACGTTGCTTCCAAATGGACATTGCATGGAGACCTCAGAGCTCAGCTCTTTAAGGTACCTGTGACTGTTTGCATTGGGTTAAAAAAACTATTTCCTATTGGGAGACTGCTACTAAAATATCAAGATCACCAAACGTTTCTTAAAGGATCTATTTGTAACTGGGGGGCTGCTACTGACACATTAGGGCCACCATCAACTTTATTGTGAGAAGGGATCTTCCTCTTGGGGCCTGGTCCCAGTTGGGTGCCTGTTCCAGAGCCCAAGATATGAAAGATGGCCAGTGTTAGGACCAAGAGGATCAGGAAGATGGCCACCTGTTGGGGAATCATCAGAGGAGTCTGCTTTGATGAAGAATGTCCAGGATAGTTTGGGGGAAGCTGCTGCCAAATGGACACTGCAGGAGACCTCAATACTCAGCTCTTCAAGGTACCTTTGACTGCATGCATGGCATTAGGGAACCAATTCCTATTGGGAGGCTGGTACTAAAATATTAAGGTCAACAATCTGCTCTTGAAGGATCTATTCATACTTGGGTGGCTGTTATTGAAATATTAGGGCCACCATAAACTTTATTGTGAGGAGGGGTCTTCCTCTCGGGGCCCAGTCACAGTTGGGTGCCTGTTTTAGGGCCCAAGATACAGTATGTAAGAGGGCTAGTGTTAAGGCCTAGAGGATCAGGAAGATGACAACCTGTTGGAGCATCTTCAGAGGAGTCCGCTATGCTGAAGAATGTCCAGGATAGTTTGGGGGAAGCTGCTGCCAAATGGACACTACATGGATACCTCAATACTCAGCTCTTCAAGGTACCTTTGACTGCATGTATGGGGTTAAGGAATCAATTCCTATTGGGAGGCTGCTACTAAAATATTAAGGCCACCAATCTGCTCTTGAAGGATCTATTTGTACTTGGGTGGCTGTTACTGAAACATTAGGGCCACTATAAACTTTATCACTAATGGATGCAGCTACTAAAGAAGAACAGGCCACCATCTATTTTTGTGACCTAAGAAGTCCTGGGATGTATTGCTATTTTGGGGTATCTTGTGCTCCCAACCCTCTCCGCACAAGAATGTTGAGCAAATGAACTACAAAAATATCAAAGTGACTAGAGATGAGCGAATTATTCAAAAATTTGATTCGGCTGATTCGCCGAATTTGCGGGAGAAATTCGATTCGATGTGAATTTATTCGCCGCGAATTTAACTTATTTAAAGGGTTTCTAGGCTTCAGAGAGCCTTTATATTAGTGCAGAACACTGTACCTTTAATTTAAATGCCCTTGGAGTCTGCTGGGGAAGAGAAATAATACTGTCAGTCAGTATGACATGCAGATGAGTGCCGTCCATCTTAGAATCACCGCACACTTCACTCATGTGGGCAGTCACGGGGCACGACGAAGAAGAAGAAGAAGAAGAAGAATGAAAAGAAGAATGAAAAGAAGAAGAAGAAGAATGAAAAGAAGAAGAAGAATGAAAAGAAGAATGAGAAGAAGAATGAAAAGAAGAATGAAAAGAAGAATGAGAAGAATGAAAAGAAGAATGAAAAGAAGAAGAAGAATGAAAAGAAGAAGAAGAAGAATGAGAAGAAGAATGAAAAGAATGAGAAGAAGAATGAAAAGAAGAAGAAGAAGAATGAAAAGAAGAATGAGAAGAAGAATGAAAAGAAGAATAAGAAGAAGAATGAAAAGAATAAGAAGAAGAATGAAAAGAAGAATAAGAAGAAGAATGAAAAGAAGAATGAAAAGAAGAAGAATGAAAAGAATGAAAAGAAGAAGAAGAATGAGAAGAAGAATGAAAAGAAGAATGAAAAGAAGAAGAAGAATGAGAAGAAGAATAAAAAGAAGAATGAAAAGAAGAAGAAGAATGAGAAGAAGAATGAAAAGAAGAATGAAAAGAAGAAGAATGAAAAGAAGAATGAGAAGAATGAAAAAAAGAATGAGAAGAAGAATGAGAAGAAGAATGAAAAGAAGAAGAAGAATGAAAAGAAGAAGAATGAGAAGAAGAATGAAAAGAAGAATGAAAAGAAGAAGAAGAAGAAGAATGAAAATAATGAAAAGAAGAAGAAGAAGAATGAAAAGAATGAAAAGAAGAAGAAGAAGAATGAAAAGAATGAAAAGAAGAAGAAGAATGAAAAGAAGAATGAAAAGAAGAAGAAGAATGAAAAGGAGAATGAAAAGAAGAATGAGAAGAAGAATGAGAAGAAGAATGAAAAGAAGAATGAAAAGAAGAATGAAAAGAAGAAGAAGAAGAATGAAAAGAAGAATGAAAAGAAGAAGAAGAAGAATGAAAAGAAGAATGAAAAGAAGAAGAAGAAGAAGAAGAATGAAAAGAAGAAGAATGAAAAGAAGAAGAAGAAGAATGAAAAGAAGAAGAAGAAGAATGAAAAGAAGAAGAATGAAAAGAAGAAGAAGAAGAATGAAAAGAAGAAGAAGAATGAAAAGAAGAAGAAGAATGAAAAGAAGAATGAAAAGAAGAAGAAGAATGAAAAGAAGAATGAAAAGAAGAAGAAGAAGAAGAATGAAAAGAAGAAGAATGAAAAGAAGAATGAAAAGAAGAAGAAGAAGAAGAAGAAGAATGAAAAGAAGAATGAAAAGAAGAAGAAGAAGAAGAAGAATGAAAAGAAGAAGAAGAATGAAAAGAAGGAGAATTAAAGTACAGCAAAAAGTGTCCCTGCAGAGAGCTCCGCTATTTCTGACAGTTCTCTGACAGTTCCTTCACATTTACAGCGGTTGAAACATTGTATCTGTTTATTTCCGAATAAAAACATCTGTATCCTAAATGGAAACAAATAGATACAATGTTTCAACCGCTGTAAATGAACTGTCAGAACTGTCAGAAATAGCGGAGCTCTCTGCAGTGACACTTTTGCCGGCTGATCGGGAAAAATTCGATTCGTGCATCCGAAGTTTGCTAAAATTCGGATTCGATGCGAATCGAATTTTTCCTGATATTCGAAACGAATTCCACTTCGCCAGGTTCGATTCGCTCATCTCTAAAAGTGACCTAAGCCCAATTGCTGTCATTGGTGTATCAGCGTGTTGTTGGGTCCAGAAAGGGGACGGGTCACTACAGGAGAGTCCACCAATAATCAACAACTACAACGCACCTTTAGAGGTTGGTCTTGTTCCCTTGTTCCTTCAGCAAGGCTTCAAACTGTGTACAGACTTTTGACAGCCCCTGACCCTTTGATGCACCAGAGCAGTGAAAAAAGTGAAAGAGCGATTTACCATCAAGAGGGGAAGAATGACATGAACAGTGGTCGTCTTAAGAGTGGTGAGATACTTCTACTGCTTTATATTTGGAGTAGTTAGCAGTGCTGGGACAAGGTCACTGTCAGAGCCTGGGAACCTGGGAACCTGGGAACCTGGGAACCAGGGCCTTCTGCGGTGAGAGGCAATGTTTCTTCTTGCTGAGCCACCTGGAATGCTGGACAGCTCCCTTGACAATTATTTGGATGATCCTACCTTGACCTTGTTTATCATGAACCTCTGGCCAGCTGGATCTTTCTACATCCTCTGAGGGCTCATTTCCTTACCGTCTTGCGGGAGAATCACCCTGAGTTCCATTCCAGACCTATACCTGTGAGGGAAACCCGTGTTGATTTACATACTGCGTAACTGAATTACGCTTCTGGTGAGTGCGTAATTCTTACCTTACCACTGGGAGCACCACCACTGTGCTTGAAGTTGTATACCACGAGATCCTCACTATAGAGACTATCACTGATTTATGTTTTAATATTGGGGATATTGTTTATACTCCATTTAATTTATTAATCAGCGCTGCACATTTTTTATATGTTTATGACAAGGTTTTATTTTGCTTTCCTTGAGTGTTCAGCTGCTTGTTTTAAAGAGTGCTCACTTTCTTTGCCATTTTATTCCATCTATATAAATGATCTGCACTTCCGGGCCCACATTACAACCACATATTCTGCTTTGACCTTTATGTAGACCAGTGGTCTCCAAACTATGGCCCAGGGGCCAGATGTGGCCCTTTGCTTGCCTTTATCCTGCCCTGGAGACACTTTTCTTCCAACTAACACCACTGATGGGACACCATTTCTCTTACCGATACCATCAATGGGTAGGTCTATGGATATGGGGGTACCACCAGTCCTCCTGTATGGGGCCCATGCCAGTAGGGGGGTCCAGTCGGCTGGGTGAATAGGATTTGCATGGGGAGGGTGATCAGCATAGCAGGGGGGCAATTACTGAAACTGATCCACTTTATGACTCTCTTTGCAGCATCTGAAAGCTGACTTCTTCTTCTCTCCCTCCCGATGGCTTTCAGGTGCTGCAGAGAGAGTCATACAGGGGATCGGTTCCAGTAATTTCCCCCCCCCCCCCCGCCACAACCATCACCCTCCCTGTGCACTATATGTTTTCCCCTGCTTCCCAGTCCTCCCAGTGGTGTATTTAGGTTTTGTGCTGCCCTAGGCAACACAAAAATTGCCCCCCCCCCCTGCAGAAAGAGCCTGACATTGACCAAGAGCACCCCTGCCCTCCACCCAAGCCTTCCACTACCATTACTACCATTGCCCCCCATACACCAGTCACCTTCCCCCATGGCGAGAGAGAGAGACACTCATCTTCACAGCTCCGGACATCCCCAGGAACGAGAGTCGGGCTGTGCATACACCGTCATGAAACCCACAGCATCTCTTGGAACCCACCAGGTCCCCATGCCGCGTGTGTCCCTTCTTCCATCTCTTCTTCCAAGGGGCAGCGCTGCCCCCCATGAAAAATGCCACCCTAGGCAAATGCCTTGTTTTCCTTGTGGTAAATACACCCCTGAGTCCCCCCCCTGTGCCCCCACCCCCGCAGTGCTGCCAGATTCCCTCCTTTCCTTCTCACCAGTAGCTGCAAGCATGTAATAGGATCCTTTGGCAATAAAACCTGGAAGCTGATTGGTTACTATGCAGAGTTGCACCAGCATTTGCACTCTCCAGTTTTAAGAAATGACCCCCAATGAGTGATCAGTACCTATCGCTCGCTGTGTTTATTCATAACTCAAGCATAGTAAACTGTATTTTTGGGATGGGGGTGGGGGCTGTCAGGTTGGCTGTATGGGTCCCCATAGTTTCTAACAGCAGCCCTGTCGATGAGGCATTATTCTTCCCATTAAAACCAATGATGGAGCATTGTTTATTCCCACTGGCCACAGTCTGGCCCTCCTAAAGCCTGAAGGACAGTAAACTGGCCCTTTGTTTAGAATGTTTGGAGACCCCTGGTCTAACCTTCTTTGACCAAGCAAAAAAATCTCTGAAATTTTTTGAAACTCAACAGACCAAAACCTTATCTGACATTGTATTTAAATGAGCTACAAGAGCCTATAATGAATCCAAATGAATCCAATTCCCAAAAACTAATACTATAAACCAGGGGTCTGCAAACTTTTCAAACAAAGGGCCAGTATATGATCCTTCAGACTTTAGGAGGGCCGGATTAGGGCCAGTGAGGGTAAAAAGTGTCCTGGTCCCAGCGTCAGTGATAATAAACATGGCCTCGGGGTTGATGGTCAGTAGGAGGAATAGCGCCCCATCATTGGTTCTAGTGGGAAGAATAGTGCCCCATCATTGGTGTCAGTGGGAGGAATAGTGCCCCATCATTGGTGTCAGTGGGAGGAATAGTGCCCCATCATTGGTGTCAGTGGGGGGAATAGTGCCCCATCATTGGTGTCAGTGGGGGGAATAGTGCCCCATCATTGGTGTCAGTGGGAGGAATAGTGCCCCATCATTGGTTCTAGTGGGAAGAATAGTGCCCCATCATTGGTGTCAGTGGGAGGAATAGTGCCCCATCATTGGTGTCAGTGGGAGGAATAGTGCCCCATCATTGGTGTCAGTGGGAGGAATAGTGCCCCATCATTGGTGTCAGTGGGAAGAATAGTGCCCTATCATTGGTGTCAGTGGGAAGAATAGTGCCCCATCATTGGTTCTAGTGGGAAGAATAGTACACCATCATTGGTTCTAGTGGGAAGAATAGCACACCATCATTGGTTCTAGTGGGAAGAATAGTACACCATCGTTGGTTCTAGTGGGAAGAATAGTACACCATCGTTGGTTCTAATGGGAAGAATAGTACATCATCATTGGTTCTAGTAGGAAGAATAGTACACCATCATTGGTTCTAGTAGGAAGAATAGTACACCATCATTGGTTCTAGTGGGAAGAATAGTACACCATCGTTGGTTCTAGTGGGAAGAATAGTACACCATCATTGGTTCTAATGGGAAGAATAGTACATCATCATTGGTTCTAGTAGGAAGAATAGCACATCATCATTGGTTCTAGTGGGAAGAATAGCACATCATCATTGGTTCTAGCGGGAAGAATAGTGCCCCATCATTGGTTCTAGTGGGAAGAATGGTACACCATCATTGGTTCTAGTGGGAAGAATAGTACACCATCATTAGTTCTAGTGGGAAGAATAGTACACCATCATTGGTTCTAGAGGGAAGAATAGTACACCATCATTGGTTCTAGTGGGAAGAATAGTACACCATCATTGGTTCTAGCGGGAAGAATAGCACACCATCATTGGTTCTAGTGGGAAGAATAGTACACCATCATTGGTTCTAGTGGGAAGAATAGCACACCATCATTGGTTCTAGTGGGAAGAATAGTACACCATCATTGGTTCTAGTGGGAAGAATAGCACACCATCATTGGTTCTAGTGGGAAGAATAGTACATCATCATTGGTTCTAGTGGGAAGAATAGTACACCATCATTGGTTCTAGTGGGAAGAATAGCACACCATCATTGGTTCTAGTGGGAAGAATAGTACACCATCATTGGTTCTAGTGGGAAGAATAGCACACCATCATTGGTTCTAGTGGGAAGAATAGTACATCATCATTGGTTCTAGTGGGAAGAATAGTACACCATCATTGGTTCTAGTGGGAAGAATAGTACATCATCATTGGTTCTAGCGGGAAGAATAGCACACCATCATTGGTTCTAGTGGGAAGAATAGTACACCATCATTGGTTCTAGTGGGAAGAATAGCACACCATCATTGGTTCTAGTGGGAAGAATAGTACATCATCATTGGTTCTAGTGGGAAGAATAGTACATCATCATTGGTTCTAGTAGGAAGAATAGTGCCCCATCATTGGTTCTAGTAGGAAGAATAGCACATCATCATTGGTTCTAGTGGGAAGAATAGTACATCATCATTGGTTCTAGTGGGAAGAATAGTACACCATCATTGGTTCTAGTGGGAAGAATAGTACACCATCATTGGTTCTAGTGAGAAGAATAGTACACCATCGTTGGTTCTAGTGGGAAGAATAGTACACCATCATTGGTTCTAATGGGAAGAATAGTACATCATCATTGGTTCTAGTGGGAAGAATAGCACACCATCATTGGTTCTAGTGGGAAGAATAGCACATCATCATTGGTTCTAGCGGGAAGAATAGCACACCATCATTGGTTCTAGTGGGAAGAATAGTACACCATCGTTGGTTCTAGTGGGAAGAATAGTACACCATCATTGGTTCTAGTGGGAATAATAGTAGGCCATCATTGGTTCTAGTGGGAAGAATAGTACACCATCATTGGTTCTAGTGGGAAGAATAGTACACCATCATTGGTTCTAGTGGGAAGAATAGTACACCATCATTGGTTCTAGTGGGAAGAATAGTACACCATCATGGGTTCTAGTGGGAAGAATAGTGCCCCATCATTGGTTCTAGTGGGAAGAATAGTACACCATCATTGGTTCTAGTGGGAAGAATAGTACACCATCATTGGTTCTAGTGGGAAGAATAGTAGGCCATCATTGGTTCTAGTGGGAAGAATAGTACACCATCATTGGTTCTAGTGGGAAGAATAGTACACCATCATTGGTTCTAGTGGGAAGAATAGTACACCATCATTGGTTCTAGAGGGAAGAATAGTACACCATCATGGGTTCTAGTGGGAAGAATAGTGCCCCATCATTGGTTCTAGTGGGAAGAATAGTACACCATCATTGGTTCTAGTGGGAAGAATAGTACACCATCATTGGTTCTAGTGGGAAGAATAGTAGGCCATCATTGGTTCTAGTGGGAAGAATAGTACACCATCATTGGTTCTAGTGGGAAGAATAGTACACCATCATTGGTTCTAGTGGGAAGAATAGTACACCATCATTGGTTCTAGAGGGAAGAATAGTACACCATCATGGGTTCTAGTGGGAAGAATAGTGCCCCATCATTGGTTCTAGTGGGAAGAATGGTACACCATCATTGGTTCTAGTGGGAAGAATAGTACACCATCATTAGTTCTAGTGGGAAGAATAGTACACCATCATTGGTTCTAGAGGGAAGAATAGTACACCAACATTGGTTCTAGAGGGAAGAATAGTACACCATCATTGGTTCTAGAGGGAAGAATAGTACACCATCATGGGTTCTAGTGGGAAGAATAGTGCCCCATTATTGGTTCTAGTGGGAAGAATAGTACACCATCATTGGTTTCAATGGAAGATGTGCTGCCCCATTGATGGTCTCAGTGGGAGGATTAGTGCCCCAAGGGCCAGATAAAGGGTAGCAAAGGGCCATATCCAGCCCTCGGGTAGCAGTTTGGAGACTCCTACTATAAACCATAATAAAGGGTCAGTTTTGGGCCAATTGAAAAGGGTTTTCAGGTCATTTCACTTCTTTTCTTGCCTCCCACGACCATGGCAGACAGCCCATGCCTTAAACTTTCTGAAGGACGCGGCTGGAATTTTGTCAGCCAATGGTTACTGTTAGTAGCCGGTCTCGGGGCGTCCCTCTATACAGCACGTGCGTGGCGGTACCGCGTTCTCACACATTGCCGGCCTTTCAAAGGCGGTTTTAATCAATACGGAGCTTTAATAGTCTGTTTCTTTGATATCTGCCTGGCGTTCAGCTTTAAGGGCCCCGCTCAGATTTCGCACAGAGGTAGTGAGTAGAGATGAGCGAATCGAACATGACGAAGTGGAATTCGTTCCGAAGATTTGGAAAAATTCTATTCGCGACGAATCCGAAGATTAGCAAACTTCGGATGCACGAATCGAATTTTCCCAAAAATGGCGGCGACATGTGTGGCGACAGGAGAAAATGGACAGAGAAGATGGGGCGGGGATCTCTGGGAAGGCGCGCAGACAAGGCGCGCTGACCCATAATGCATTCATGAGTCATGAATCATGACATGTGATCGCATTAGCCAATCAGCAGCCAGCCAGCACTGTGTAATGGTGGAGCTATAAATCGCGGCCATCTTAGAATTCTCCATTAGCCTCCGGTCATTCAAGAGAGACAGACCTCTGTGTATTGAGGGACAGAGTTAGGGCCACAGAGACTTTAGGGCCACAGAATTGTTACTCAGGGACACAGAATCGTTACTCAGGGACACAGAATCGTTACTCAGGGACACAGAATCGTTACTCAGGGACACAGAATCGTTACTCAGGGACACAGAATTGTTACTCAGGGACACAGAATCGTTACTCAGGGACACAGCTATCAAAGAATCGAAAATTTAAAGTGACATACACCCTTTTTTTTTTGGTGGCTGTCGTGCACAGTTGGTGCTGCAGTTTGCCGATTGTGCAAAATAAACTGACTTTCTGCTTCACAACCACTATTGTACGTTCAAAGAGTTAGATCCATTTACACGCCGGCTGGCGGTAATATTTTTTGGGTGATTAGTGCATTCCAGTGACATAAACGTACAGTTTACAGCCAACGGCAAGCTGCAATTGACCGATTGTGCTAAATAAACTGACTTTCTGCTTCACAACCACTATTGTACGTTCAAAGAGTTAAATCCGGTTTTATTTTTGGGGTGCTTATTGAATTAAAGAGTATGTCAGACAACATGCAGAGGAGTGGCAGAGGAGGCAATGTTTCAGGAGCGAGCAGACGTGGCAGCAGAGGAAGGGGTCGAGGCAGCACTAGTCGCAGCCAGAGGCCAGTGCTCCCGGTGTCATCCAGCGGTCGTGTCTCCACCGACAACCCTGCCGTCATCGATTGGTTGGCTCGGTCGTCTTCCTCTTCCCAGGTCACCTCTGACACCTACAGCCAACGGTCGGTGGGTACGTCAGACACAACCGTTAGTTGGCATGGCCCGGGTGCAAGCCCACTGAAATCACGTGTCCTCTACCTGCCCCTGTCCTTTGGTGTTCCCTCACCAAGCGAAGTATCGCATGCTGTGGGCTCAGCCCCACTGTACAGTGAGGAAGAGCTAACAGAGGGCGGTCAGGAACGGGGGGAGACATCCGCCTCTTCAGCAGCCAGGCGAAGAAGTAGTGGCGAGGAGAGTGGCTCGGTAGCCGGTCTAGAGACAGGTCTGTCTCCTGACCCAGACGCAGCCGAGGGGGCTAGTAGTGAGGCGGAGACCCTAATTGATGATGATGAGGCTGATCGCACTTGGCAGCCTCGTCGTCATCAGGCTATTGCTTCCGCATCATCAGGAGAAGAGGGTGGCAGCTTGGCAGCGAGCAAAACAGTCGGTGGGTTGCCCAGGAGGCAGCAGGGTCGCAGCAGTGTCAGTGGAGCCAAACGGCCACGGAGTAGAGCACCAGCTCCACTGCAGCCTACCACCACGGCCAGTAGTGGTGCCGGTGTGCACGGAGGAAGTAGCAGTCAGCCAGTGAGGAGTAGCGGGGGCAAAGTTTCCTACTCGGCGGTGTGGCAATTTTTCATCAAGCCGCCCGAGGAAGTAAACGTAGCCGTATGTCGACTATGTGGCCAGAAAGTCAAGCGTGGCCAGGGGGCCAATGTTGGGACTACAGCGTTGCGTCAGCATAAGCAGCGTCGCCATTCGGTGGCCTGGGAAAACCGTGATAAAGATACGGCGGTTCTGCCTGCCCCAGCCCCCGCTCCATCACCCGCTCCGTTACTTGCTCCGTCACCTGACGTCAATCGCCCTCTATCAGCCAGTCAAGGCTCCAACACCTCTGCTGAGGGGAGTTGTCGCTCGTTGGCATCTTCCGCTCGTTCAGATGCTCCTTCTCCTGCTACTCCTCTTCACGGATTCCGTCAGCAGTCTTTCTTGGAATCCGTTTCCAAGAGACAACAGTTTGCGAGCACGCACCCGACGGTGCAGAAGCTGAAGGTCGTCCTGTCCAAGTTGCTGGTGCTGCAGTCCCTCCCTTTCCAAGTGGTGGACTCAGCACCTTTCAGAGAAATGATGGCTTGTGCCGCGCCGCGGTGGAGAGTGCCAAGCCGTCATTTCTTCGCCAAAAAGGCAGTGCCAGCCCTCCATTCACATGTAGAAGAGATGGTGGGCCAGTCTTTGAGCATGTCGGTCTCTGCCAAAGTGCACGGCAGCGCCGACGTGTGGAGCTGTAACTACGGTCAGGGACAGTACATGTCATTTACGGCCCACTGGGTGAACGTGGTGCCGGCACAGCCGCACCAGCAACTTGGACAGGTCACGCCGCTTTTGCCTCCACGTTTGCACGTCCTTGGTCCAGCAAAGATGTCCGCCTCTACCACCTCTTCTTCCGCCGTGTCCTCAGCCGCCACCCCCGTGCCAAGTCCCATTACCCGACCGGCATATCACATGTGCAGGGCGCAACGGTGTCACGCTGTGCTGCACCTGGTATGCCTTGGTGAACGTAGTCACACAGGGGAGGAACTTCTGAGTGTAATGAACAGAGAAATCGACAGATGGCTGTCTCCGCGCAAACTGAAAATCGGAACCATGTTGACCGACAACGGAAAGAACATGGTGTCTGCTCTGCGTCAAGGAAGGTTGTGCCATGCGCCATGCATGGCTCACGTGTTCAATCTGGTTGTCAAGCGGTTCCTAAAATCCACCATCCCACTGCAAGACATCCTTAAAATGTCACGTAAACTTTGCATGCATTTCAGCCATTCCTACACCGCAAAGCACACCCTCCTTGAGCTGCAGCGGCAGAACGGAATTCCACAGCATCGCCTGATCTGCGACGTTGCAACAAGGTGGAATTCAACCCTACACATGTTAGACCGCCTTTACGAACAGCGAAAGGCCATCACCGATTTCCTGATGTTACAAGCGGATAAAGGTACTCCCCTGTGTAACTTCGATGTCAGCCATTGGCAGCTCATGCGTGACACCTGCCGCTTGCTCAGGCCCTTTGAGGAGGCCACGCTATTCGTGAGTCGGCAGGACTATGGGATGAACAACGTCATTCCTCTGTTGCACGTCCTGGAACAAATGCTGTTAACAATGGCTGGTCAGGGTGCGGTAGACGTGGCGCACAGATCTCAACGCCACATGACCCCTGTGGGGGCAGGACAGGAAGAAGAGGAGGAGGTAGAGGAGGACATTTGTGCTCAGGAATTATTGAGTGAAATGGGTGGTTTTTCCACTCAGCGGACAGGAGTGGAGGAGCAGGAGCATCTGGTAGAGGAGGAGGAGGAGGAGACAGAGGACCCAGACGCACCGTGGCAGTATGCTGTGGAGATGGAGGCAGGGAGTCCCTCGCATTCCTTGGCACAAATGGCCCATAGCATGCTCGGTTGCTTGCGTAGCGACAGCCGAATAATAACCATCAGACAGAGGGATGACTTTTGGCTGTCCACCTTGTTGGACCCTCGCTACCGTTCAAAAATGGTGGCCTTTTTCACACCTGCTGAGAGGGAGGCCAAAATAACGTACTATAAAAACCACCTATGTAGTCAGTTGGTCTCTGCCTTTGTGCGCCAACGTCCATCCCCAGACACTGTGGGCCCTGTGCGCTCGCGTTCCGCTGCCATGGCAGCAGGGGAGGGGAGGGGTGGTAGGAGCAGTGGCAGCTCCACCAGCAGCGGCTGCCTCAGTCTGCAGTCGATGATGAGTAGCTTTCTTCACCAGCGCAGTGAGGAAACTACTAACCAGCCGCAGCAGCAGCAGCAGCAGCATCAGGTGGACCTGGAGCAGGACCTCAAACAACAGGCTTGGGCCTACTTGGACAGCACCCTGCCAACCGAGGTAGACAATCCCCTTGACTATTGGGCAACGAAACTTGACCTTTGGCCCCAACTAGCTGAATTTGCCCTTGAAAGGCTGTCATGCCCGGCCAGTAGCGTGGCATCGGAGCGCGTGTTTAGTGCGGCAGGAGGTATTGCAACTCCGCGGAGGACACGACTGTCCACCCAAAGTGTGGAGAGACTCACGTTTGTGAAAATGAATCAGGCGTGGATTAGTCTGGATTTCAAACCACCAGTTCCTGACACAACTGACTTAATAACCTAGCCGTTCAGGCCGCTCCCTGAACAGCTCGGGAATTGCTTTGTATATCTGTCGCCTTAGAGGCCGCTGGCTGGACAGCTGATGAATTGATTTGTATATATGTACTTATTGTCCGCTGTCCGGACAGCTGATGAATTACTTTTTGTATATAGCCTTCCAAACCACTCTCAGAATAAGTCATGATATTCATGCTGTGTATAGCCTTATAGGCCGCTGTCTTTACAACTTTATAATTCCATGCAGTATATAGCCCTATCGGCCACTTTTTGGCATCCAGTTGCTGTAGCCCCCATCACCACACTGTGCCACGGGCCCCTGTACCGCCTTCTCATACTGCTGCCAGATCCATCCTCTGCCATGTGCGTATTTGTCGTCTGCTCACGCTGCTGGGTTCCAGTTTTAAACCTAGGCCTGTGTATGGCTTCCGAATACTGCTGCCTCCACCGCCACCCTGCGCCATGTGCCACTTTCAGGTCTCCTTACACTGTTGGTGGGTTCCATTTTGTGATAGGGTGCTGTATGGCCTTCCATTGCTGCTGCCTCCACCGCCACCCTGCGCCATGTGCCTCTGTCGTCTGCTCACGCTGCTGACGGCTTCCGCTTTTTAACCTAGGCCTGTGTATGGCCTTCAATTGAAGCTGCTTCTGCTCCGCCACTCTGCCATTGGACTCTTGATAGTCGTCTCCCCACGCTGCTGCTGGGGGGACTTTTTAACATAGGCCTCTGTATGGCCTTCAATTTTAGCTGCTTACGCTCCGCCACTCTGCCATGGGCCCCTGTACCGCCTCCTCATGCTGCTGCCAGGCCCGTAATCTGTCATGGGCCCCCGTACCGCCTCCTCATGCTGCTGCCAGGTCCAGAGTGTGTCATGGGCCCCCGTACCGACTCCTCATGCTGCTGCCAGGTCCAGAGTGTGTCATGGGCCCCCATACCGACTCCTCATGCTGCTGCCAGGTCCAGAGTGTGTCATGGGCCCCCGTACCGACTCCTCATGCTGCTGCCAGGTCCAGAGTGTGTCATGGGTCCCTGTACGGCCTCCCATTGCTGCTGCCAGGCCCGTAATCTGCCATGGGCCCCCGTACCGACCCCTCATGCTGCTGCCAGGCCCGTAATCTGTCATGGGCCCCTGTACCGCCTCCTCATGCTGCTGCCAGGTCCAGAGTGTGTCATGGGTCCCTGTACGGCCTCCCATTGCTGCTGTCTCCATCGCCACACTCTGCCATGTGCCACTTTCAGGTCTCCTCACACTGCTGGTGGGTTCCATTTTGTCATAGGGTGCTGTATGGCCTCCCATTGCTGCTGCCTCCACCGCCACACTGTGGCTCCACACTCTGGTTTTGGCCCCGTGACTGCCCAAATGAGTGAAGTGTGCGGTGATTCTAAGATGGACGGCACTCATCTGCATGTCATACTGACTGACAGTATTATTTCTCTTCCCCAGCAGACTCCAAGGGCATTTAAATTAAAGGTACAGTGTTCTGCACTAATATAAAGGCTCTCTGAAGCCTAGAAACACCCTTTTTATAAGTTAAATTCGCAGCGAATATATTCGGCACGAAGCGAATTTAATCGGCGAATTCGGCGAATCAGCCGAACCAAATTTTTGAATAATTCGCTCATCTCTAGTAGTGAGCGTTCCTGCTTGCAATATTTAAAGCACGATTCTCGAGTCACACACGGGGCTGCCCTATACACGTTCATCACCCAAAACAAGCTCCTTCTCCTTTTCCGGGGAACAAAATTCATACAATTTTTAAACTCATATCAAGTAGAATTCGCAGTCGGATCCCATTACGTTTGGGGCGCCAGTAAAGAATAATGGCGCCTACCCTTCCTTCTCGCGTTCTGTTGCGAATTTGGAATTGCGGAGCGTGATCGAGGCAATTTCATATCGCAAGATCTGAACGGGGGCCCTAATATTACTGCCCTCTACAATCGATATTTGAATCTCTTTGTACAAATAAATCCTATTTTTTTTGGTTTTATTATACTTTTAGTTTCCATTAGGATGCATTATATCTTTTGTATCTTTATTATGAATCAATTGTTCTTGTTTTATGGATTATTTTATCATTTATTTCCCATTTCATAATAATTATAGCAGCTAATAAATGACTTTAATGCATTTAGAATTCCAATCGTACCAATTTAACTTGTTCAATTCATAATGTTTTTCTTTTCATCGGCTGTAGAAGAGGAAGATCCTTGAAATGTGCTTCTTTTTTAAACAACTTATCTACTTTTTTATTTTTTTGGCACACGTTAAAATCAGTATTTTTATGCTAGAAATTATTGTAACCCCCCCAAAAAACATATTTTCTGTAAACCCCACAAAAACAAATTTTCTGTAAACCCGCCAAAAAACATATTTTCTGTAAACCCCCCAAAAAACGTATTTTCTGTAAACCCCCAAAAAAACAAATTTTTCTGTAAACCCCCCCAAAAACATATTTTCTGTAAACCCCCCAAAAAACATATTTTCTGTAAACCCCTCAAAAAACATATTTTCTGTAAACCCCCCCCAAAAAACAGATTTTCTGTAAACCCCCCAAAAAACAGATTTTCTATAAACCCCTCAAAAAACATATTTTCTGTAAACCCCCCAAAAAACTAATTTTCTGTAAACCCCTCAAAAAACATATTTTCTGTAAACCTCCCAAAAAAACATTTTCTGTAAACCCCCCAAAAAACATATTTTCTGTAAACCCCCCAAAAAACATATTTTCTGTAAACCCCCCAAAAAACATATTTTCTGTAAACCACCCAAAAAAAAACATATTTTCTGTAAACCACCCAAAAAAAACATATTTTCTGTAAACCCCCCAAAAAACAAATTTTCTGTAAACCCTCCAAAAACATATTTTCTGTAAACCCCCTAAAAAACACATTTTCTGTAAACCCCCCAAAAAAACATAATTTCTGTAAACCCCCCAAAAAACATATTTTCTGTAAATCCCTCAAAAAACATATTTTCTGTTAACCCCCAAAAAACATATTTTCTTTAAATCCCCCAAAAAACATATTTTCTGTAAACCCCCCAAAAAACAAATTTTCTGTAAACCCCCCCAAAAACATAATTTCTTTAAATCCCACAAAAAACATATTTTCTGTAAACCACCCAGAAAACATATTTTCTTTAAACCCCCTAAAAAAACTAATTTTCTGTAAACCCCCCCAAAAAACATATTTTCTGTAAACCCCCCAAAAACATATTTTCTGTAAACCCCTCAAAAAACATATTTTCTGTAAACCCCCCCAAAAAAATATTTTCTGTAAACCCCCCAAAAAACATATTTTCTGTAAATCCCCCCAAAAAAAACAAATTTTCCGTAAACCCCCAAAAAAACATATTTTCTGTAAACCCCTCAAAAAACATATTTTCTGTAAACCCCCCAAAAAACAAATTTTCTGTACACCCCCAAAAAACATATTTTCTGTAAACCCCCAAAAAACATTTTCTGTAAACCCCCCCAAAAAACATATTTTCTGTAAACCCCCCAAAAAACATTTTCTGTAAACCCCCCCAAAAAACAAATTTTCTGTAAACCCCCAAAAAACATTTTCTGTAAACCCCCCCCAAAAAAATTCTGTAAACCCCCCAAAAAACGTATTTTCTGTAAACCCCCCAAAAACATATTTTCTGTAAATCCCCCCAAAAAACATATTTTCTGTAAATCCCCCCAAAAAACATATTTATTTTGTAAACCCCCCCAAAAAAACATTTTCTGTTAACCCCCCCAAAAAACAAATTTTCTGTAATCCCCCCAAAAAACATATTCTCTGTAAACCCCCCAAAAAACAAATTTTCTGTAAACCCCCCAAAAAGCATATTTGCTGTAAACCACCCAAAAAGCATTTTTTTTCTGAAAGCAGAGACCCTGGAGAATAAAATGGTGGTAGTTGCAATTTTTTCTAAATTCCACGAAATTTGCGCAGTTATATTATCACACGCATATTTTCAGGAAGAAATGCACTAAAATGAATTTGAGTGCAAACAGACATAATAAAATACCCATTTTTTGGTAAAATATTTTAACCGTTTCAATACCTGCAATTTTCCCCCTTCCCCCCCAGGCCATTTTTCAGGTTTCAGCGCTCTCACACTTTGAATGACAATTGCGCGGTCATACAACATTGTACCCAAACTAAAATTTTATCATTTTCTTCACACAACTAGAGCTTTCTTTTGATGGTATTTAATCACCGCCGGGGTTTTTATTTTTTGCTAAATTAACAAAAGAAGACCAAAAATTTTGAAAAAAAACACATTTTTCTTTGTTTCTGTTTTAAAAGTTCACAAATAAATAATTGTTCTTCATAAATTTAGGCCGAGATGTATTCTGCTCCATGTCTTTGGGGAAAATAATTCAAATTAGGATGTATTATTTAGTTTGTAGGAAAGTTATAGAGTTCACAAACTATGGTATAGATCTGAATATTGATCGATCCTGAAGTACTGACAGCCAATCTAATATCTTGAGGTCCAAGAATGTCAGAACAGTACAGATATCCCCCAAATGTCAGAACAATACAGATATCCCCCCAAATGTCAGAACGGTACAGATATCCCCCAAATGTCAGAACGGTACAGATATCCCCCAAATGTCAGAACGGTACAGATATCCCCCAAATGTCAGAACGGTACAGATATCCCCCAAATGTCAGAACGGTACAGATATCCCCCAAATGTCAGGACGGTACAGATATCCCCCAAATGTCAGGACGGTACAGATATCCCCCAAATGTCAGGACGGTACAGATATCCCCCAAATGTCAGGACGGTACAGATATCCCCCAAATGTCAGGACGGTACAGATATCCCCCAAATGTCAGGACGGTACAGATATCCCCCAAATGTCAGGACAGTACAGATATCCCCCAAATGTCAGGACAGTACAGATATCCCCCAAATGTCAGGACGGTACAGATATCCCCCAAATGTCAGGACAGTACAGATATCCCCCAAATGTCAGGACGGTACAGATATCCCCCAAATGTCAGGACGGTACAGATATCCCCCAAATGTCAGGACAGTACAGATATCCCCCAAATGTCAGGACGGTACAGATATCCCCCAAATGTCAGGATGGTACAGATATCCCCCAAATGACCCCTTTTTGCAGAGTAGATAGTCCGACGTACTTCATAAGAGGCATGGCGAGTTTTTTGAAGTTGTATTTTTTTTGTCATAATTTTTCGAAAAAATTAAAAAAATTATTTTCACTATTTTTTTTTTTACATACTGTCACCAGTGCAGTACAGCGTCATCATATAACTGGCATGGCGGTGATCAGGGACACTGACTGGTGACAGTATGAAAAAAAAATATATATATTTTTTTATTTTTTTTATTATTTTTAATTTTTTATTACATTTTTTTAATTTTTTTTAAGATTTTCTTTTCATATTTTACTATGACCAAAGTAGTACAATGTTACCATAGTAACATTGTACTACTTTGGGGAAGTGATCAGTATTTTTTTTTTTTTTTTTTTTACACAATTTGCTTATAGGAAAGAATTACTTTGCTATAAGCAAACATTTACCTGAATGAAATCGATTCATTCAGGTTTTTTTTTTTTGTGCTTAGCTGTGATTTGGTCACAGCTAATCACATGACATGTGCATGTGACCTGCTGTGACCATTCACAGCTAGACACTAGTATACAATGGATGGCATGAATGAAGCCATCCATTGTATACAACTGTCATGTGACCTGCTGTGACTGGTCACAGCAGGTCACATGGTACCAGCAACGGGGGCCGGTACTCAGATCTGTCATCGGCCGTGTCCGAGGTACACGGCCGGTGACAGATCGACCCGCTGCGCCGCTCTGCATTAGCGCAAACTGTGCATGTGCGGGAGCACGCCAAATGGCGTGCACCCGGAATGCTGAAACACTTTTGAAGCCGCCAAACGGCCATTGGCCGGGCGGCTAATGGTTAAAAAATGGGTTTTGTGGAGTAAATAGATACCAAACGTGTCATGCTTGTGGATACACAAAAAAACTACAGTACCCAAAATTCTCCCAAGGAGACACATTAACTGCTTCCGCGCCATAGCAGAAATACTGCTACAGGGCGGCACGGCTGTGCAAAATTATGTATATATATGCGATTTTGCATTTCTGGGTAGGGGGCGTGCGTCCTACTCATGCTGCCATTTGCGGCCTCGGCTGCCAATCACTGGGTTCCAGCCCGTGATTCCCCGCCGGCACCCGGCGATCTCTGAGTATTACCGACGTGGAGAGACCTGTATGCAAACAATACAGATCTCTCCCCTGTAAGCTCCTGCACACTGCTTTGTATGGCTCTGCATAGCAGAGCCATACAAAGCAGGGTGCATACAGTGTAAAGCACAGCACACAGCCCCCATAGTAACACAGCACACAGTTAACCCTTTGATGGCCCCAGATGTTAACCCCTTCCTGCCCAGTGCCATTATTACAGTGTCAGTGCTTTTTATTAGCACTGATTACTGTATTGGTGTCACTGGGGATGTCAGTGGCAGTTAGTAAGTTTCCCTCCAGTGTCAGAATAACCGCCGCAGTCCCGCAGTCGCTGATCGCCGCCATTACTAGTGAAAAAAAAAATCCCAGTATCCATACCGCCATTTGTAGTCGCTATAACTTTCACGTAAACCAATCAATTTACACGTATCGGGATTTATTTTTTTTTTTAGAAAAGACACGGAGCGGGATAAATTTTGTCCCAAATTTATGAAGAAATTTGATTTTTTACATTTTTTTACTGGACGTGTTTAATAGCAAAAAGCCAAAAATATTATTACTTTTCTTAAAATTGTCGGCCTTTTTTTTATAGCGCAAAAAATAAAAACCGCACAGGCGATCAAATACCACAGAGAGAAAGCTCTGTTCGTGGGAAAAAGGATGTAAATTTAATTTGGGTGCAGCGTTGCATGACCGCGCAATTGTCAGTTAAAGTAACCCAGAAAATGGCCTGGTCAGGAAGGGGGGGCGGTAAATCCTCCGGAGGGCAGGTTGTCAGTTAATTGTGAATAATGGACCGAGGATTATTGACTTCTGCAATTATCCCTCATGTGTGGCTCAGTTGATGTTTACAAACGACGCTGAGCTCTTTATGTGGGGGGAGGGGGTGCTTTCAGATTAAAAAAATATATATATATTTTTTTACACTTTTTACATTTTTGCTACTTTATTTCTGTCACAAGGGAACTGTCAATCCAACATGTGACAGCAATGGCAGCTGACAGGTATAGAGGCTCTGGAGGTCTGTCATGCCGTATATAACATACCTTGGAAAACAAATACTTTGAATGCCCTGTAATCACAGATGGTACATACAAGGATCCCCCCCCCCCAAAAAAAAAATGTCATTGCCTGCTGTGTGATTGGCTCACTGATTTTCCCAGAAGTCCTCACTAAGATACAAGTCAGATTTTTGGCATCCCCTGCAACAAAATTGTCTTTATTTTTAGATACTCCCAAAGTAAAAGCACATCTAAAGGGATGCAGACCCTGCTGCTTTCCTCCTTAGAACCCTGCAGGTGCAGCAGCTGATTGGTGTTTGTAAAGTCACTCCCATTCATGTTCACTCCGTACTTGGACACGGTGACACATGGCCACCTTCACTCACACATGGCCACCTTCACTCACACATGGCCACCTTCACTCACACATGGACACCTTCACTCACACATGGACACGGTGACACATGGCCACCTTCACTCACACATGGACACCTTCACTCACACATGGACACGGTGACACATGGCCACCTTCACTCACACATGGACACGGTGACACATGGCCACCTTCACTCACACATGGCCACCTTCACTCACACATGGCCACCTTCACTCACACATGGACCACAGTGACACATGGCCACCTTCACTCACACACGCCACCTTCACTCACACATGGACCACCTTCACTCACACATGGACACCTTCACTCACACATGGTCACCTTCACTAACACATGGCCACCTTCACTCACACATGGACACCTTCATTCACACATGGACACCTTCATTCACACATGGACACCTTCATTCACACATGACACCTTCACTCAGACATGACACCTTCACTCACACATGGACACCTTCACTCACACATGGACACAGTGACACATGGCCACCTTCACTCACACATGGCCACCTTCACTCACCCATGGCCACTTCACTCACACATGGCCACCTTCACTCACACATGACACCTTCACTCACACATGACACCTTCACTCACACATGGCCACCTTCACTCACACATGGACACCTTCACTCACACATGGACACCTTCACTCACACATGGCCACATTCACTAACACATGGCCACCTCACTCACACATGGACACC